>NC_073692.1:84466871-84718533 GCF_029784155.1 Uranotaenia lowii | reverse complement strand
ATTCGTGTTAACTACAGACGCTTCAAACTTTGCAGTTGGCGCTGTATTATCACAAGGGCCAATCGGAAGCGATAAGCCAATAGCCTTCGCTTCTAGAACCCTAAATAAATCAGAGGAAAAGTACTCAGCTATAGAGAAGGAGCTACTAGCTGTAGTATGGGCTTGTAAGTATTTTCGACCATATTTGTATGGAAGAAAATTCGTCCTTTACACGGATCACAAGCCACTGACCTATGGCCTCAATCTGAAGGATACCAATAACCGGCTCGTTCATTGGCGTCTTTCACTTAGTGAATTTGACTACGAAATACGCTACCGTCCAGGTAAGCAAAACGTAGTTGCTGACAGTTTGTCAAGAGTTCGAAATGAACTCAACAACCAAGAAAGCGTTTCATCTGATGATATGACGGTACATTCAGCCGACACAGATGACTCTGAATACATTAAATGCACCGAAATGCCACTTAATGCTTTTTCTAATCAAATTATTCTGAAAGTAGGTCCTGACGAAGCAGATAATTATGAGCAGATATTCCCTAGAGTGTATCGAAGAACAATCACTAGACTGGTTTTCGGAACACCCGTTATTTACAACATGTTTAAGGATTACATGGACTTGAAAAGGGTAAATTGCATTTACTGCCCAGAAAGTCTCATGAATTTAGTTCAAATAGTGTATAAAAACTACTTTAATAGAGCAAAACAGTTTAAAGTATTTTTTACACAAAAACTTAGAATAGATCTGAGAACACCAGAGGAACAAAACCTCATTATTGAGCAAACACATGATCGTTCTCATAGAGGAATTTGGGAGAACCATCAACAAATTTCCAACAGATTCTTCTTTCCAAAATTAAAATCAAAAATCAGAGATTACATTAAGTTGTGTGAAACCTGCCATAAAAATAAATACGATCGACACCCATTTAACATAATATTAGGTTCCACCCCAAACCCCGATAGACCTTTAGATATAGTTCATATCGATATCTTCATTGCCGAAAAACTATATTTTCTTTCAGCAGTTGATAAATTTTCCCGCTTTGGATCATTGACACATATTAAATCTAGAAGCATATTAGACGTAAGAAAAGGTCTAACCAAATTTTTCAAAATCTACGGAACACCTAAACAAATAGTATGTGACAATGAACCATCCCTGCGATCAGTAGAAGTACGAGGACTTCTACAGGATCTTAACGTTGACATTTATTTTACTCCTCCAAATCATAGCGAAAGTAACGGTACGGTCGAGAGATTTCATTCTACCATAGCTGAGATCTTTCGATGTATTAAACCTAGCTATGAAGACCTAAGCACGAAGGAAATCTTTTATATTGCTTGCACTCAATACAACAATACTATTCATTCCGCTATCAAGATGAAACCACGAGAAGCCTTTTATGGACTAAAAGATGATCAGGAAAGACCCCTCGATATAGAATTGATGATTCAAAATCGCAATAAAGTTTACGACGACATCATATTAGCACATGATAAGTCGAAAAATAAAAACCTCAGCTACCACAACAAACACAGAGAAAGCGAACCAAACTTCAAACCAGACGAGGTCGCCTACAATAAAGTGCAAGGAATAAAAAAGAAGACCAAACAAAAGTATTTACCGATCATAGCCGTCGAGAACAAGGGCAGAATACTTGTTGACGATTCTGGTCGGGAAATACATAAAGAGAATCTGAAACGAATCTAATGCTTTATTAATATTTCAGAAGGACTAAATGGATCGGCTAGCACGGACACCCTTGATATTCCTTATCCTCATACTACTACCTTTATCCATCCACCCACAAACCATTCAAATCCACGATATCACAAACAACGCAGGAGCGTTGATTCTTAAAAGGGGGGAGGGAAAGATAGTTGCCGGCTATGATAGATTACTTCATGTCATAGACTTCGAAAAATTTGAAATTTCAATATCCATTATAGAAAATGTCATTAACCAAATGCAAAACTCGACGAGTGATTTGTCTCAAATTATCAAAATGAAAATACGAGAAATAAAATTTATCCTTAGCACTTTGTATCCAAAATCAAATAGAAGCAAAAGGACAATTAACATATTAGGAAGCACCATCAAATTAATCACTGGAAATCTAGATGCAGAAGACCTAAAAGTTATAAATAACAATTTAGATGAACTTAGAAAAACAGGAAACACCTTTATAAAACAAAATAACCGGCAAATTAGAATCAATTCCAAATTTGAAAATAGACTAGAATTACTAAACAAAGATATCAGAGATCATCAGAACACTTTGAATACAATTATGGAAAATGACAATTATCTTATATTTGAAAATCAAAAAATAGCAATAACATTTCAATTGGATACTTTTCTCGAACATTTAAAATCAATCGAATATGCTATACTACTGTCAAAAGTGAATATTATTAGTAAATTTATACTTACACCAAAAGAAATAGAAGTTATTTTGATTTGAGATAAAAGATCAGGGATTAGAAATTCAGCACCTAGACGACGCTAGCAACTTCTTGACGACCACCACACTCTTCAAAGGCTCATTCATCATCATATGTGTTAACATCCCACGTTTTCAACCCACAACCTACGAGAAAGTCATCATTGAACCCTTACCGATATTCAACCATTCAGTAAAAATAGCATACAACAAAGTTTTCATCAACGACAAGCAAATTCTGGCCATCAAATCTGAATGCCGAGAGAACAACAAAATTGCAATCTGTGGGAGAAGACAACTACTTGAAATCAGCGACAGCCTTTGTGAAGTTCCACTTTTGAATGGACGCCATGGACAATGTCCTTTATCAGAAAAGCCACCATCAGCAGAAACAAGAATAATTGCTCCAGGAACCCTATTGATTATAACCGCTCACCAAGGCGTAATCATCAATAGCACCTGCGGCATAACACCTAGAACGTTGACCGGAATCCATTTCGTAACGTTCCACAACTGTTCATTATACATCAAAAATGAGCTTTTCGAAAATTACGAATTAAGGTTCGATCACCCATCAGTTCTACCAGTACAATTGTCAAACATCAAAACCTTACATGTAGAACGACACGTAAACCTTTCGGAGTTGCATGAACTCAATTTGAAAAATAGGCAACACCTGGAGACAGTGGACTTCGCGTATCAGCTTGGCTCCGGATCATTCGGCACCGTCATCATTCTCATGGTTATACTGTTGGCCATCGGCATTACCAAGTATTGGCGGAAAGTAAAATCAGCAGATTGCTCGGGACGAGCAATATCTAAGGGGGGACGAGTTAAGGACGCGACCAGCCCGACACCTTCGAATACCGTGTCACCCGAACCAGTTGGACCTGCACACGCTAACACCCAGACAGCGTGGTCAGCAAGATGCCCGCCACCATCGAATATCGTGTCACCTGAACCAGGTGGGCCTGTACGCGCTAACACCCAGGTTGCGTGGTCAGCAAGATCGAATATGGGAACATATCAGTCAACAACATCGGTGATAGCCAAACCCAGGAATGCAGAGCCAACAATGGATCCCACTGGCGTGGTATCGTTGACAGGTGCAAGGTAGACACTTTTAGGGAAACGATAGGGCGTTAGGCTTCTGAAGTAATAAAATAAAATCATTATCGTTCAGACCGTGAAGTCGTGTAGTTCGTAGTTAGTTTTTTAAAAACGAAAATTCCCGGTTCAATTACTTAATTTATATATATATATATATATATATATATATATATATATATATATATATATATATATATATATATATATATATATATATATATATATATATATATATATATATATATATATATATATATATATATATATATATATATATATATATATATATATATATATAAAAGCAATTTCTGTGGGTTTGTTTGTTTGTTTGTTTGTTTGTTTGTTTGTTTGTTTGTTTGTTTGTCCTCTATAGACTCAGCCACCTTAAAAGCTAGAGAGCTGAAATTTGGCATGGATGCTCATTAGGACCAGGAAGGATGAAAAATGTTTTTAGATTTTCGGATGACCCCTTCTGAAGGGGGTCGTCCATAGAAGAGAAATATTGCTTTCTCAATATTGACGTTATTTTTCGTCGGATTGTGATGAAAATTAGCACATGAGTATTTGAAAGGACGAGCAATTGATTAAAGGTATCAAATTTAGGGCCAGGGGTCGGCCAAAGGGGTCGTCCATACAACACGAATTCTGTTTATGCCATATTAACGTCATTATGCTTAAGAATGAGTTGAAAATTGGTACACGGGCGTTTTGAAAGACGGGAAACCGATGTCAGATATCAAATTTTGTGTAAGGGGCCGGCAAAAGGGGTCGCCCATACTAAACAAATACTGTTTTAGTTATATTGACATAAATACATCGGACTGAGATGGAAATTGGCACATGGAAGTTTTCAGGAATGAACAATCGATTTCAAGTGTCAAATTGTATATAAGGGGACAGCGAAAGGGGGCGTCCATATCAACAGTTCAGTGTTTTTGCGATATTGACTTTATTAAACATGGGATTGAGATGAAAATTTGTACATTGGGAATTTAGGCGATGGAAAATTGATATCAGGTTTCAAATTTTGGATCGATGGTCAGCCAAAGGGGTCGTGCATATAAACGTTTCACTGTTTTAGCGATATTTTCGTTATTATGTATCCGATGGAAATGAAATTTTGTACGTGGGAGTTTCAAGGGGCGAGCAATTGATTTCAAACATTAAATTTGAGAACGAGGTTGGGAAAGTGTCGTCCATATTGATTGTTTATTGTTTTCGCGATATTGTCGTAATTATGCATCGGATCGAGGTGAAACTAAGCACATGAGGGTTTTGAGAGACGAGTAATTTATTTCGGGTATGAAATTCAGAGTCACAGGTCGGGGAAAGGTGTCGTGCATATTAACCTTTCACTTTTTTTTTAATATTTACGCATTCGAATGATATGAAAATTTACCCACAGGAATTTAAAGAGATGAGCAATCGTTTTTAGGTTTCAAATTTTGTGTAAAGAGTAGGCATGGAATCAATTTGAAAATTTATGCATTGGGATGTAATGATAAAATCAATATGGTTTTATTTGTTGAATTTTCAATTATAATACAACGAAAAGGGATAATTTTTTTGAACCATCCGCCGTTTTTGTAAAATTAACGTGAAATTTAAACGGGTCAACGTGCTTATTGAATAACGGGATTCGAAAAGAAACTTTTGTGTCGTTTATGAAGCAGGGTTCTTAACTTATCGATAAGGATACTCTTAAAGCAAAGTTTTCTTTTCTGCAGTATTAGGAATATCGGAATTGGATAAAAACATTAACGTCTAATATGATCACATTTTTACTGTTATTAGCGAAACGAAGTTCGTACGGGATCAGCTAGTATTAGATAAAAGACAATCAAGCTTTAATATAATAAAATAATCTGTTTTAATTATTAACCATCATTATTTTCTAAGACAGAAGAAGTCAGGAAATGTATAAATTACAACTAAACTCGAATAGATTAGAAGTAATTTTCATGAAATTTTGAGCATATAAGAGTTGATACATAACAAGATGATTGAAAGCTCGAGCAGCTATTGAAAATATTCCATGAATTTGGCATAGTAATACGATTTATTACAATGAAACATCTCATGAAGTTTTAAAATGCAAAAATACGAGCTTAATTTAATGTAATATCCAATATACTTAACCAATATTTACCACAGTCGTTTTCTCCATACAGCGAAAAGGCTACAGAATCAGCATTCTGTAGCGAACTAAATAGAAGCACTGATTCGAGAAATTCATGTAACTCGTGATAGCATGAATTCCACACACTACTGAATCAGGGATGCCAGTAAAAGAAAATATTTATTTTAATTCCTATTCTTGCACCATGAAAATTTTAGAACTTTGAATAAATAAAATGATGAAAATATGTTTCAAGGAAATTGGTCGTTTTTTTGAAAACATTAACCCACAAAATGTGAATCAGGGCAGCTGTTTTCGATTAATGTCTAATGAGGTTTTATTGTTGATCATTATATGCCTTGTTGATTTTAAGATTTTGCTTGCGACAATACTTCATTTTCGAATCAAATGTTTATGAAACAGTGCTCAAATTTGAATGAAATGTTTGAGAACTAGCAGTTAAGAAAAAATACACTCTTTATTCTGTTGCCATTTACGTATCACCATTTTTTCTATACTAGATGACGTATGAGTTATTTTAGTTAAACTCTAGTTTGTTAATTTAATCAAAAAAGCCAATTGTGGTTCAAAACCGCTATTAAAATATAAAATAGATGTGTACAAAAAAAAATTAAGAAAAACAATTTTCTTATTTAAAAGAAATTAATTTTCTGAACAATTATGCACTGATGCATTTTAATTTTAAAAAGCAATATTTGGCTTTCAAATTAAGCCATTATTGGTTTTTTTTACGATTTTTAGATTGATATTGTTTTTATCTTGTGCTATGTTTTTTTACTTGTTTCGAAACAAGTCGGCTATACATCATCAAAATATAAAGTTCGTTAGAAATTTATCAATCTTCTATCATACAATAAAAAATATTAAACACAGCTTGTATCCAATTTGGAAAAACAATGGCAAAAATTTCTTTTCAATGTTAAAAATTCATTTTTTTAATTTCTTTTTTTGTTTTAAATTTATAATAATTGAACAAGGTTTAAAATTCAATGCTTACTTATGATTCCCGAAGAAAAAAAGAAGCTAACGAGTCTCCATTAAAGAGGCAAATTTGCCTCATTTTTTTTCAAAGACGTCAGCAAATTTTCAAGTGCGGTCAAGCGTAACAAACTTTTTTGTTAATATCCATGTATACATGTACATAAATATCATAGAAAAATAATTTGTGTGGTTTTAAAACTTCAGACATAAGTCTTTCAAAAAACTTGAAAGGTTAGTGCAAATTTTGGATTGGGTTGAAATTAACACAACTAAATAAAGCATAAATCAACATAAATCCTTCCATTATTCCATTGGTGACTATTTTTTCTCTATAACATTTTTGCTTGAACAATGCATACACAATGAATAGTGACAAAAAATGTAGGTAAAATTTAATTATTCAAATTGAAGTTATTAAACATTAAAAGTAATTTATTTTAAATCATAACTTTCAAAAAAAAAGTCTATATAGGAGATGCCAATTTTTTTTTCATGAAGCTCTTACAAGTATGGGGACTCGTGGAATAGCTCAGTTGGCATGTCAGTCAGTTGCCTCCTGAGCTGATGTCCGTGAGTTTAAAGCCCAAGGGTAAGCATCGAATACAGTTGTATAGAATAAGTTTATTTTATAACTGTCCGCCAAATGCGTCGTTAATAAAAGTTGCGAATGACACAAAGTGACAAAAATATTAATGCGACAATAATGGAATCGAAAATCAAAACAAATATATCGAAGATTTTGGAGGTTTCATCCGGATGAAAAACTGTTTGTATTTAATAATGTTAAATATTATATTATATATATATATATATATATATATATATATATATATATATATATATATATATATATATATATATATATATATATATATATATATATACATCTATATATATATATATATATATATATATATATATATATATATATATATATATATATATATATATATATATATATATATATATATATATATATATATATATATATATATATATATATATATATATATATATATATATATATATATATATATATATATATATATATATATATATATATATATATATATATATATATATATATATATATATATATATATATATATATATATATATATATATATATATATATATATATATATATATATTTATATATATATATAGATAGATAGAAGATCAAGTCTTCTTTAACTTTCAAAATATCTCTTTTTTTAGTCCCACGAAACCACTTCTTGTCACCACGGGTTCATGTATAAATTTAACTTTTGCAGCATTTAAACTGAAAACTTTACATAGTCAAAAAAAATCAAAAGACAGTGATCTGCAATTTTTTAAAAAAAAATGTTGGAAATAATTAAAAGGGATCAAGTATCCCCATTCTCCCCTATAATAAAGAAAAAATACTTATTTTGTCAAAATAATACTACTTTAAATGATTTTTGAAAATCGGATGTTTTGGAGCAAAGGGCTTGTGATATAGCTCAGTTGGCAAGTCTGTTGTCTCCTGAGCCGATGTCCGCGAGTTCGAGCCCAAGAGTAAACATCGAACACAGTTGAACCGGATAAGTTTTTCAATAACGATCCGCCAACTGTAACGTTGATAAAGTCGCGAATGCCATAAAGATGGTAAAACGACTATAATCGAAACAAAAAAAAAAAAGGATGTTTTGGAGAGTAAGACCATCAGTTAGAAATAAACTGTAAAAAGAATTTACAACGATTCTCGAACGGAAGAGCCATACAGTCAACAGTGATCGAAATTTTTCATCTAGACAAAATTTTAATGTAAGACAATTATTGGTTTACTTCCAAACAATGTATTATCACATTTGTAAATACTCAATTTGGCAAACCGATATTAATGTTTGTATTCTGGTTTTACTTTAAAGAAGTCGAAAACTATTATTCCAATTAAATTTTTAAACATTAAATTTTTTAGCATGACTCTAGAGATCCCAGAATATTTTGAAAAATTTCTCAAATTTTTTGGCAAATATAATCATGATACCTTCTGCTGTAAATTATCTGAAAAAAATCGATAGTCTCCTGCCAACATTCACGGGAAGGTTGGAACGTGAATCAGGAGTGACCCACTTGAAGATTTTTTTTATAATAAAAAAAAGACCAAACTATGTAACAAACAGCCCCACAACACAGAAAAGAAACGCCCTGATCCAGCATCCGAATGTGTTGGCACGGAAACGCATTTTCCGGCTCCAAACAACTGGAAAACAACACAACTCAGGAAGATCCCAAACAGCACCAATGGTGTCGTTTCTCAACCCCTGATTCTGGAAATCGTGATGCTAGTGGTGTTGTTTCTTCCTACTAGCTCAACGTAGACAGACATGGGAGGAAGTCTAAATATCTACCCATTTTGTTTTCTTCCTTGTTCGGTTATTTGGTCATCTCTTGGCGGTTTAGGTTTAAAGATGAAATCGGCCAAAGCTGGGTTGACAGCAAACCAAAAAGTTACATCGAGTAGCGGAAAACATGGAAATTGTTACCAATTTTACTGCCACTTCCCAGAGTGTTTTTGGCAAGCGGGAACGGCGACGTTGCTGTTTTCCCTGCCCAATATCTCCTCTGGTTGGAAGAATTGAGAAGGAAGGAAAGAAAACTTGACCGAAGAAACATGAAGTGGAATATCAACGACCCCAGGCTCTCCTCGGCTTCCTGGTTGGGCGCCGAGTGGAAAAGATTATTTTAAGGCGTTCGAGGAGAAGTTTAGCAAATGGTTATTACCGCGATTAAGGTAGTAAATTTTTGCGCGTAATTCTTCCTTTTTTCAATCCTAAGATTGGGTGGTGCAAATGTAGGTTACATGGCAATTGAAGTGTTGGATATTGGGAACAACATCTGGGTTGGTTTTAAACGACGGAACACGTAATTGAATTGATTTTTCTTGATTGGTTACCGTATTTTAATGTTTTTTTTTTTTTTTTTTTAAACGGGTTCTGGAACTAAAAAAAAACAAAAAGTTTTATAACTTTTATGTAAATCATCGAAAAAAAGTCAACACATATTTTTAAAAACTTTAGGAGCCTTTAAATCAAATATTAAATAAATTTACCTCCAACAGCTTAACTTTTCAATCTGAAACCCCACTTGAATCAGGCACGATAATTAACCCCAAACTCAGTTTTTGGTTTGAATAAAACATGAAACTAAAATCTCACTGCACATGCTGTTTATTGGAAATTTTAAATTCATTGCATATTTCGGTTTAATCATTTGCTTTGCGTTTGCTTATAAAGCTTAACTCTCTTGGTTTTAAATATTAGAGGATGAATTGAAACATGACATTTTTTAACTAAACATTTATTTTATGTCATCGAAAATTTTCGGTAATCGGTATTGATTTTATACTTCCAGATTTAAAATTTTTAAAACCAGATAGAATTTTCTGCGTTGAAAACAAATTCAATAAATTTAAGTTGGATTCAGCTGTTGTCTATGATACAGTTGAACAGATTGTATTTGAATTTTTGAGACACCATTTCATTTTTAAGGATTTGCATATTAAATATAAATTGGAATAAGTTTCTACAGGGTCGAGCGATTGAAATGCTACATTGCAACAAACATATAAATTGATCAAACAACAACTATTTATTTCAAATTTATTCAATTTTTCTTGGAAACAAATTACTTTTGCAAAATTCACTGGAATAAGATGGTAATTGAATAACATCAAAGAAATTGGATAACGGTTGCCATTGACCGAGTGAATTTTCGGAATTATGTGCATCAAGTTATGTCATGCGCGGAAAACTGTGAAAACAAAAAAAAATTAACATTGATAAATTCCAATGTCAATTTGTTTCTCTTAGTAAAATTTTCAATTATATTTTTTTTTTGCATTTCAAATACCTATCATATGTATCTGATTTGTAAGCAATTCAGATTTAGGACTGAACGAGAACCCCTGGTCACAATCATTCACCACACAGTATACAAACAAAACTTTCTTGTAGCATTTAAAAAAAAATTAAGTATAATTTTTTTTGGTACTGCTTATTTCGCTTGTATATAAAATGACATTTAATCTGATTTAAATATTCTCGTTTCCCAACATCTCACTCAAAAATTTATTGTGTTCTAATGCAAGTTGAGAACTATTTCACTCTATACAATTTACTGCGGCGAATTTGCAACCATTTTGTGCACCCATGTTGAAATTTTATTTAAATTATTCTTTTTCATAGCTTATGTCTTCAAATATGAATGAATGAATACAAAATTCATTACTATTTTTTTCATACAAATTTTGTACACAAGATATTTATAACGTAAAATTATTCAAATTACTTGAAGGGCATGTATTAAATCTAACATAACTTTTACAAAATTAGAAGAAATTTTGCCAAATATTGACAGAAAGCTTAATTATAGTTGAGTATCAAAACAGACCAATAAAATTGGGAGTCAAGTGCTTGAAGCGTTACACAGCGGTCAATCCGAGAGCCTTTTCCACAAATCTTCAAGACTTTGCTTCGAAAATAAATAATTTTATAACGCATAACACACTTCTGTCCACCAAAAATCAACAATGGATCATTGTTTTGAATGATGATTGCGAATAAAACTAAAAAAAAGCGAACAAAATATATCTAGCTTGAGTTATAGGGCTGTGAATTTTATCAGTCATTTTGACTGGTCACGGTCCAAGTGTGCATGGCAAATTCATATCGCTTATATAAAAAGCTAGAGAAATAAAAAAATACACAGATTTGTATCGATTCAAAATTCATAAAAAGTCTTATTTTTGCGAATTTTTAAAACGAAGCATTTGAAAGATATTTAACAAACAAAGTGTCAAATATTAATAATAATATTATTTATGAAATATCAAAGATTCCATTTGTTGAAAACTTTCTTCATATCCCGTCAAATTTAATTTTTTTTAAATTATAAATCTAAAGTAAGAAATGTTTCAAATAGTTTTCTTTAATAATTTTAAATGACTCATTGTTTTCGAAAAAGTTGTTGATTGAATTGAAACTTTTTTCATAATCATTGTAATGTTGTACAGTTTTGCAAAAACTGTAGAAATTTATTCCATAAATTTTCACCTTTTCTTATAAGTTTTTTTTCAATAACAAAAGCTTATTAGAAGAGTTGCATAATTGGAATCAGCAAGCCTAGTTGTATCAATTTAGGACTCGTACAAAAAAATCCTTGTTGTATAAACAACTTTTTTTTTACTTTATTCACAAAAAGGATGCATATAATTCTCTGATATTAGACATATTTTTTAATTCAGATATCTACTAACTGTTTTGTCACTTGTTTCAAATACTATACAGCGTTCACTGCAACACAATCTTAAATGTGTCTTTTGACGTGTATGAAAACAACTTTTAAATGTATCAAAGGACCATTTACCTCTAAAATTAGCAGCATGATGGAAGCCTTAAATGCATAAACTATGAAAATTCAAAAATTAATAGTGTACGAAAACCTTCCAGTTTTGATTTCTATTTTAATTATTTTTATATTTCTAATAATTTTTTATTTACTCTAAAACTTTGTTTTTTTCTTGAATAATAAAAAAAATCAAGGGCGATAATTTGCATAATCTTTAAATCAGGAAAAATTGATCAACATGAAATTTTCATGTAAACGTCATAGTTTATGTATCTAAAAACTTTTTTTGACATTTTCAAGATTAAACATAAAACTACACATGTTTTTTTATTCGGTTAATTAGGCATTTATTTTTTCAATTTGAAACGAAAAAGCAAAAGTTTTGATTCAAATGGAAGTTTCACATCTCAGTGAAACATCAGGTTCGAAAAGTGTAAAAAAAAAAAAAAAAAAAAAAAAACCAACAAACCATAA
Organism: Uranotaenia lowii; assembly: GCF_029784155.1. NCBI lineage: Eukaryota > Metazoa > Arthropoda > Insecta > Diptera > Culicidae > Uranotaenia > Uranotaenia lowii. The sequence continues at coordinate 84,706,011 of NC_073692.1, read as the reverse complement.
ATTCAAAATACACAAAACAAAAAAATTTGAAAAAATTTGTAGATGGGTCGAAATTATTATTTATTTAACAAGTTGCAAAACGTGGATTATTTTAACACGAGTTTTAAAGTAATCCAACCAGGCTTTTCTAGTTAGAGAACAACGTCAAGTTCTGAATAAAATCGAGTTTTGTAATGAGTTTCATACACATTTTTATGCTAATTCGAAAAAATCCCATTGAAAAGCTATTAATTAACCTTTCGCCTCTAGTGAATATCAACAAATAATAAAAAGTTGGACGATCATGTCAACGTGGAATAGGTTTTTTGACACTGAAGTCTAAGTTAAAAGAAGCACTTTTTGATACTGTTTTCAGTGTCGAAATGTTTACTTTTTAACACTGAATTGCATAAAAGTTTGTTCTGGAGTTGGAATGGTTTTCTGAATAAACATGAGTGGAAAAAATTTAAATTTTAGAAAAAAACTGAAATTAGTACTGAATCAAAGGCTCACAAACGAAACGCAAACTAGACTGATATCATGCCTTGGTGATTGAATTTGCGATTTGCAGCAAAACTATTTAACATGCAGCGCCAACTGATTTTCACTTATCGAACTAGCAAAATGGTGACAATAAGTGTTTTTTAACATGGTAGTTTATACAAATTGAAATAAAGATTTTTATGGAACCTGACTGTAACAATGACTGAATTTAGTAAGAAAATTATCAATTTACTTTTTGTACTTCATGCATAAGCAAACAAAATTTTTTCGTGGTTGTCCCAAAAAAATTTAATTGAATTGAATTGCAGTGTCAAACCATTGTGATGAATTGGAGTTCAAATTTGTTCTCAAGCTATGTTCAAATTTACTGTTGCTGAAAACTCTTCAATTGCAAACTATCCCTATAGGATATTTCAATTCAATATCAGGTGAAAAGAAAATTCCAGTAAAATGCGTAATTAAAACGAATTTCTTTAAACTGCGTTTACAAATCATCAAATCACATCATAATCCAGAGATTATCAAGCTTAAGATTAAAAAAATTATGTTTCACAATTTTTTTGTGTGCAATGAGAATCAAAAAAAAAACAAGAAGCTTCTTCTCAAAAACCGTTTTGACATAGTGAGATTTATTGAATTGACAAAAAAGTTTTAAAAAATTCAGATGATATATTGTTTTGATAGACGCTTCCCATTTTTTTGAATTAAGACTCTCAAATTTAATAAATGGAACATACAAAATATTATCAAAGCCAAAGTCTTAGTGTTTTCATGAAGTTTGACACTGTACAACTTATCCTGTATCTTAATACTCCTTCCCCTTCAAAAAGATATACTTTTTGAAATTATATTGAACATCCCTCCTATTTTTGTTTCTCTAAAGAATGGTTCCTTCAACCTTCAAGTTATGTTGCGACTCAAGACAATCTAGAAGCTCGGATATCATGAAAAATAGTTTGTTTTTTAAAAGTGATGAAATTTTATTAAAAAGAAAGATTATTTAAACTATAATAATTTTATCGAAATTATTTTTTTTTCCATTAAAGGGGTAATAAAGCACACCGGGTCAGCTAGTTTTCTGTAAATCAATCTTGATTTAATTTCCATTTAAAACCGAAATTTTGGAATTTTCCTTTTTTTTTGGAAAAGTACTATGTGCTCTGTGCGTTTAAAAATATAATATCACCTTTTGAATTGCAGCGCCTTCTGAAAGCCGTTTCGAGCTGCAAATCGCCAATGGCACCACAAAATTTTATAACAACAATAATATAAGAAGATTATCAGAATATTAATGATGGTAGAAGAATGAACTCGAACATGAAATCTTGTTTTGTGTAATAAGTACAAGGCATTTGCCAATTCTCCGCTTAAAGATAAGTTACATTATGAACACAAAATGAGTTTGGTTTCTTAAACTCAAAGCTATGAGGCAAATAAAGAAATTTGTTGAAAAAAAAGATCAGTTCTTAAAGTTTTGGCTACAGATAAGTGATTTTAAAAAATTCAACTCTTTCGGAAAAGGGATTCTTTCCAAAACATTTAATAACAAATGAGAAAAAGTTGTGAAGCCTTGTTTTTGTATTCAATATAGATTATTTAGTCTGTTGCATATAGTTTATTCAACAAGCACTGTTCCACAGTTTGTTCGAAAAGGATACATTGTTAGTCGCTAACTCAAAACAATGTTCCCCTAACGAAGTTGATTGTATAATTATTTAGTTTGCTGTTGATAGTTTATACACATTTTCGAACGAGATATTCTTCAATCCCTGAGCACATGCATCGGAGTTTTTTCATCTCTTCCGCATACCCTCAGGTAAATCACATCACATGCAGGAAAAGTTACTCGTTGCAACTTTAATGCCAAAGGTAGAATAGAGAGCAGAGCAGCGGGACAACTTTTTGCCTTCACCCAAAAGACTAGTAACTATGGTGCATAGTTATACCGATTTAGTTTTAACCAGCTTTCCAGGGCAAACTTTGGCCGTGTGTGAATGCATTGGATTGTACGGTTGAGAAAAGTTGACGGGAACAACTTCTCCAGATGAGCGAAGGGAAACGAAGATCTTATAAAATATGCATACCTCATAGAGTCGATCCTTCGATATCTGTTTCGGCTTCTATGGTGATATAAGCATGTTGCACACGTTTTTCTCACCCATTTAATCCAAAAAGGTAGCTTTTTTAGGGCCCTGTTTTCGTACCTTTTTTGACTCAATGAAACTTTGCAACGAAATGAAGTGGCTGGAATGTTATGAACGTTTGGCTTGAGAAGTATTTTGTAAACTGACTCCGAGTTTTAAATGCGCATTTTAATCAAGACGAACTGCCATGATTTGTAATGCTTTTTGTACACACAGATGTGAATTGTACCTCAAACGGATCGAAAATCTTATTTTTGATTGACAGCATTCTGAGTTTTCGAAAAATTTTCCTAAACGTTATAATTTTCCCCAGTCTACATATTCTAAGAGTTTTGTGCCATAAAGTAATAATTTAGAACATCGACCATACTTTTGTAGTAAATTTTTTCCTAGTCAAGTAACACATGATCACATCTTGATCTTGACAGAGAGTGATTATTTAAAAAAGAGCAAATACTTGGTGCGCTGGTTGAAAATGTTTGCAAAAAAAATAACGCACTTCACCTGACAGATGTGAAACTTTACGCTTCCATCCTTCTTATGTCACAGACGTCAAACCGAAATCGCCGAGATTTTCTAATCATGACCTTTTGTTTGACGCTTTAAATTGAATAATAAAAATATGTTTGCCACGATAATGTCGACCCGAGGATTAATGAGCACCATAAAATAAAATATACACCCTTTTCACGTTCCAAATTGACACATTAGCAGCCTCTATGGGGAAAAAAATCGGCAAATAAAATAAAAGACCCAAAAAGAACGAACACATAAATCCACATTCACCTTTTTCCCGTGAAATGGCTGCTCACCCGCAGAGTTTCAAATGCTTTTTTCGTAGAATCTGATTTTTTTTTCTCCATTTTTAAGTCTACCTTCCACAAATCGGAACATAAAACTTTTCCATGCTTACGCAATAAAGCAGCATTCGGATCTGAGTGTGCCCTGCCTGTTGGCGGGTGTGATTATGGCGAAGTAAAAACAAAATAATCAAGCGACACCGAGTCACATTGTTCACGCGAAAAATACCTGCGGTATTTTCCGGCTCCACCTAAGCTAAACACGTGTTTCATTAATCCATTTTCCCATCTGCAGCATCACGTGTAGATTCTGGCTTTTGCAAGCCAGCTTCTAGACCCCGAGCGAGCTTTCCACTCGTTTTGGCAAAAGGATAAGTACCAACCTAGTTCAGAGAGAAGCGACTGATGACACGAAACACGTGTTTGTTAACTTTGACTCAGTTCGTTCCTAGGAATTTCCGGAATTGTGTTCCGCCTTTTGGTACCTGATAGAGTTTTCGTTGAATTTGGGTTGTGTGGGAGAAAGCGAAAGTTGTAGTAAGATGAAGTGGTTTTAACTCACGTAAACGTTACTTACAAATTCAGGAAAAAAAATAATGGATGGTTTTTGAACGACAGCGAAGCTTTTTAGATCCCAGGGTTCAAAAAGGACCCCAAATTGATTCAAATCGACAAATGCGAGCAACTTTCCATTAATTTAAGCCAAAATGAGTAAATAAGCAAGTTTAAGCATAACAAAATAAGTTTTAGCATATTCAGATAACCTTAAAGAAGGAGTGAGGAACCTTTTGTATTTAGCAAAGTGCCAATTTAAATTTGAAATCTTCATGGCGGCCGCACTTGAAAGAGAATCAATAAACAGTTCATAGAGCTTTATGATATATATATTTTATTGCGTCGAATTTTTGACGAAAACGCAACTGAAAAAGTAAAAATAAAACGAGTTCATGCATTTAAAGAAAACAGAAATTTAACACCGTTTTTGGGAAAGAATACCAGCCGGACCTAAAAAAATCTTTTTTATTATGGGCCGCGGGCCGCCAAACTAAATCTTCTTTCTACGAGCACCGCCTACTCCTTCTCATTTGTATGGATCTGTCTATGGAAAAATAGAATTTTCGAAAAAATCGTTATTAAATTTTGACAACACTGTAAATGTACCAAGGCTGTAAGACCAAAAAAGGTGGGGGAAGGGGTTCAAAGGGTTTGACCCAACCTCTCATGGAGATTTTTTCCAAGTTAAATTTTCAGTTCAAGAATTGAATTTACCGTAGTAATGGTAAATTACTCGATCCCAAAGGTATTTCGAAATAAGTGTTAACAAACATGTCAGAAAATTAGCTCGACTCCGGCGCAGAAATGCTAATGTGCATGACTTTTCAGGATTTTCTTGATTTTTGAAGGTCCTGATAACCTGATAAGTCTAGTTTTCCGTGATTTTTGGAAATAAGTCTGATTTTTCTTGATTTTTTGCTTTTCAAATAAAATTTGTACAATGTACATATCCGTTCTGAACTCAAAAAAAATTCGGTGCTTGCTCGTCGTCACTCCAATTTTGAGTTCAATAACTTCACACTTTATTGGATTCAAATCTTTTATCAATATTTTAAGAAGATTTAGGCGCACTGAACTCGAAATGTTTGTCAAATTTTGTCTATCGCATTTAGTTTTACTGCTAAGGCGTTTGAAGAAAAACAGTTTTATGATGAATCAATCATTGATATCTTTTTATTATTTTTTACTTCTTTGTTGAAGACTGCTGTGTATTTTAACTTATACTTTGAAAAATAACTTAAATTAATTTTGGTTTCAAATTTCACTGGAATTCCATTAAAATAGAGCGAAGAAAAATAAAAATAAGAAAATAATTCTATATCTTCAAAGTCAAAATAACTTGTAGTATTCGAGAAAGTTGATAATTCTGTAAAAAGTTCAATTTTTGAAATCATGTTTTATTCTACAGCTTTACGGAATAAGTGCACAAATTTTATTAAATGAATTTTCACCTACCTACTTTCGTTATATGATTTTAATCGCCGTAATTTGTATGATTATAATTTTAATTGCATGTGGGGTGGAATGGAAACTAGAGAGAATTTATTTTATAGAATTTGAAAGAAAGGTGGATAGACAGGCCTATTGGCGCAGGAGAAAGCCTGATAGGCGTGGAAATTTTAGGCTAGAGGGCATGTTGATGAAAAGTTCCCATGAATTGCTCCTGCCTTTGCTCTGCACTAGCTAAGTATACATGAGAAACCCAGAAAGAGAATTCCCATGTATAGCGAGCTCAGTGGTTTGAGAGCGTGTTTTTAAGCACACTTCAAACGAGCAAAAACGTAGCAACTCATGGGCCTACTGAGCTTTCCTTATTCGAGAACAGTTCTAGCGACGAATAGTTGCTATTTGTCGATTTTTTCGCATTTCACATTTTATCTATTCCGCGTTCTTACTTTTTTAACAAGTGTCAATTTTTGAACCGTATTTTTCTTGTTGTATTTTTTTTCTTTTTGCCAATGATTGTTTGTTTTTGCTCGTTTGAAGTGTGCGTAAAAACACGCTCTCAAACCACTGAGCTCGCTATACATGGGAATTCTCTTTCTGGGTTTCTCATGTATAGTTAGCTAGCGAGAGCAAAGGCGGGAGCAATTCATGGGAGCTTTTCATCAACATGCCCTCTAGCCTAAAATTTCCACACCTATCAAGCTTTCTCCTATTGGCGCACTAATGCCTGTCTATCCACCTTTCTTTCAAATTGTATAAAATAAATTCTCTCTAGTTTTCATTCCGCCGCACATGCCATTAAAATTATAATTCTAGCTACTTTCAAAAGTTATTTTGAAAACCAGAGCTGGCAGAAAAAAAAATCATAATGGCATATCTATTTAAATTGCGTCCCCAAATAAGTCAAAACTTATTTTCTAATTTTTGGCACCTCGGCAAAATTTGAATTTTTTTTGCCTTATGTAATCGCACTTTATATGTAACAGTTATTGTAAGTAAATGAAAATTCAATCAAATTTCAGTATATATCTTAGATGTTGCCAAACACCTTATTAAAAGCTGGACGTTTTAAGAAAAAAATATATCATGTTTTTGACCAGAAATCACTTAATTGCATAATGTTTAAAAAAAAATAAGCATAGAAACGAAATAAATTATTGATTTGTGTTTCAAATTCAGCAGCTAAGGGAAATTTTCTTTTTATCAAAATTATTTGACTAGAGGATTAATGACTGGAAAATATGATAGTCGTATGCAAGCATTCGTTCACAAAAGGCTTTGGTAAGTATCTCAAATATTAGAGTTTAAATATAACAAGTGTTGATTTGTGTTTCTTGTTCTTCTAATTGCATAGTTCCACATCTAAAAGGATTGTGATAAATTACACAAGGCAACAAAATACACATTTTTACGAGCCTCAAACAGTTTAGGAACTAATTTGTATTAATTTGAGCATACCGAAAACGCATAGATATGATTTTTTTAAATAACTTTTCTAAAAAGTTCTTCTAAAAGGAAATGCAAAAAAAAACTTATTATGGAAATATTTTGAACAATACACCGCATTCGAAAATCTGGAAAAACATCAACTCAATACTTAGTAGGATTATCACGTGATAATCCCATTATAAACTTAACTGACAACGATAAAGTTGCAGAAAATCAAACCGAAGTATGTGATATCTTCAATCGTTATTTCACCGGCATTGGGAAATCGCTTGCAAATAATATTACTGTTGATTCGACTAGCAGTAGTCTATCAAATCTTGACCGTATTTCAAATTCTCTTTTCTTGCTTTTATCATCAGCTAATGAGGTCATCAATGTCATCAAATCACTTGAAAATAAAAGAAGCGGTGGGTCCGATAAATTCCCTACACTTATGATGAAAAATCATTATTTATCTTTTTCACACATTCTTTCGGAATGTTTTAATAAGATTTTAGTATCAGGTATATGTATATTTTGAATGTTTGAAAACCGCAAAAGTAATACCAATTTTAAAATCCGGTGACCCTCTTGAAGTTAGTAATTACCGCCCAATCTCAACACTTAGTGTCTTTAGTAAGATTTTTGAAAAACTATTGATAGATACTATTCTGGTTCGCAATAACGAACTTTACAATCTGCAATACGGTTTCCAATCTGGTTCCAGTACACTGACAGCTATCTGTGAGTTATCGGAATTCGTGCTGGAAAAAATAGTGTCAGGGAATATTGTAGGTGGTTTTATCCTTTTTTTAAAAAAGCCTTCGAAACACTCGATCACGGAATTTTACTGAAAAAACTAGAGTGTTATGGAGTAAGAGGTATTGCTAATACATTGATACGAAGCTATTTAACAAATAGAAAACAATTTGTTTGTTTAGGAGATGCAACGAGCTCGGACGAGATTGGAGGTTCACTCCAGGAATACGCATCCATAATACCCGACAATCTAATCATTTGATACGCAGCACGTCATCCACTTCTCGTGGCCAGCGACGAATTTCGTTCATTGGACCAACAATAGTCTTCCTTCTGATATAAAAAACATAACTTATCGGAACCATTTCAAGAACAAACTATTGCAATATTTCAAAGAAAATTTCATTTGATGTTCAGCCAACCACTTTTTTAGAGTCCATTAGATACCTTTTTGAAATTTTCTTAGCTGGATAAATAATTCAATTGATTTAATTTCATATTTTTAATTCATTTAATGATAAGCTCAATTTTTATTTTGTTTTTTGTAAGCCTGTATCTTTAATAGTAGAAACGCATGTATCTCTTAAAAAAAAATTTCTTCCCACTGAGATTCATTTAGTAGTAGGTATAGTTGTTGTTTCGTTACATTCCCTCGTTTAAATAATTTTTTTAGGTTCTCAGCAGGATTTAATCCTTGTCGCGATTTGTTATATTTCCCCTTTTGCTGTCAGACGTACTGAGAACAGTTAGCATCCATTACCAGGGGGCTCTTATGAGCTTCTTGGTGTGGGGGAGTGTGGTGGGCCGCTGAATAAAAAATAAACTTTGGGCTTGTGATATAGCTTAGTTGGCAAGTCAGTTGCTTCCTGAGCCGATGTCCGTGAGTTCGAGCCCAAGAGTAAACATCGATCACAGTTGTTCCGGATAAGTTTTTCAATGACTGTCCGCCAACTGCATCGTTGATATAAGTCGCGAATGACATAAAGATGTTAAGACGAGTATAATCGAAACAAAATTAAAATCAATTTTCCCAAATATCGCAAGCTATTTTTACTTCTGCGAAATCCGTAAATCGTTTAACGGGCTTCAACAAATTTGTATAATGAAATAAAAACCTTTTTTTCCTTTCTTGTGCAATGACAGAAATTCTTCAAAATATAACATTCGAAAAGTTTTAAAGCTATAGAATTTAACTTTTTCAGATCACTTATTTTCAGGAATAAGAAGATCTTTAAACAAAATACTATTCCTTAAGTAAATTAATCATAACTAATTAACCAATACAGAATCAGTTTTTTAATTTTAATGTGAGTTTTATAGTTCTTCGGTTATCAATGATTGTTTTCACTGAAACTAGAGGTGATGGGAAAAATCTGACAAAAGATTTTGTATCTTTGATTATTTTTTTAAATTATTTTCTATCATCTTTTTGAATCGATCACAATATGAATGCGCAATGTTAACTTAATAAGGATTTGCTTTGTGCTTTCAATATTTACAACAAATCTTTTAATTCCATATTTTTTCGTCAGTTTCTGTTTGACCATTCAAAAAATACAATTTCCCATACTTTGTCAGTATATGCTTTCAAATGTGCATGTTGTAAAGTTATTATTGTGAACTTCAAAAACAAAAAGTTCATGGCCTTTTATTTTGAAAACTGGGAAAAATTTAAATATAAAATTTATTCTCTCTCCGACTTTGATCACTCTTGAAATAAAATTAGATATTTGATTCTTTTATCAAATGAAATTCTGTATGTTATCTTTAAAAATTCTCTTCATATAAAAGTGGATTTTTGTGTTCAAATTCATGAAATTAACGTGGAATTTCTGAATTCAGAACTAGAAATATTATTTTCGATAATTAAAGCATGACCTGCCTAAAAAATTAGTTTGAAATTTTGTTTTGAATTTAATCAGTGATTTGTGTGTGTGTGTGTGTGTGTGTGTGTGTGTGTGTGTGTGTGTGTGTGTGTGTGTGTGTGTGTGTGTGTGTGTGTGTGTGTGTGTGTGTGTGTGTGTGTGTGTGTGTGTGTGTGTGTGTGTGTGTGTGTGTGTGTGTGTGTGTGTGTGTGTGCGCGTGTGTGCGTCTCTGTGTGTGTGTGTGTGTGTGTGTGTGTGTGTGTGTGTGTGTGTGTGTGTGTGTGTGTGTGTGTGTGTGTGTGTGTGTGTGTGTGTGTGTGTGTGTGTGTGTGTGTGTGTGTGTGTGTGTGTGTGTGTGTGTGTGTGTGTGTGTGTGTGTGTGTGTGTGTGTGTGTGTGTGTGTGTGTGTGTGTGTGTGTGTGTGTGTGTGTGTGTGTGTGTGTGTGTGTGTGTGTGTGTGTGTGTGTCACTTTAATTGTAAATCAACTAAAAACCCTTCAACATTTACATTAGTTTCAGTTTTTCGTACACTTTTTCATTACTTTTTTATATAACTTCGTTACAAATGTAACAGCATCATCCGAATACTGGGCACTTTTTCACTACACTTCTCTATTGTTTGGTTTCATTGATAACTTTTTGTATTTTATACTATTTAACAAACAAACCAATTAAAAACTACTGTTCTGCAATGCTTCCAGATATTAAAGAGTTACCCATGGCTGCAAAAATTCAGTGTCAGCCAGCAACATTCCATTAAATTTAGTTCATCTGCATTCATCCGATAATAAACAGTAAGCTTAATCCCGAAAGCACTCTGCATACTCATTCACCAATCGGCAACATCGATTATCAGTACATTCAGGCTCTTCCATGAGATAAGCCAAACATCATTTTCAGTTTCAGGCAAACAAAGCTGTAAATGAAAAAAATCTTTTTTCCGAGCTTGGGCAAATCTACTCGCTAAACTTGTGGAAACCGAATAATTTCGGCTGGAATCGCTTGTTTTGAAGGATTTTGATAAAAAAAATGTAATTTACAAATAATGATGAGGGGTGACAAATGATTGTTCGGGTGGGCAAGAAGAAAGCTGACGAAGGAGCGTGTAGAGGACCAATCTATGGCAAAATAACGACAAAAATATGTTAAAATTATAACACAAATATGACCAAAAAAAATGATAAAATGACTAAACATTACCAAATTACGACAAATGTGGTAGAAGTATGACCAAAAAAAATAACTAAAATCTTACAAATATGACAAAAATTGTACAATAAAATGAGGAAAAAACTTTTAACAACTGTGTTGAAAATACAACATATATGATAGAAATTAGACTAAATTTTTATTTTACATGACAAAACATGACAAACGTGGCAAAGCATTACCAAAACTATGACGGAAATATGACATAATTTTGATAAAATATTAGCAATAAAATTACAGAAATATGAAAAATGTGGTAAAAACATGACAAAATTATGACATAAAATGGACAATAATATAACAAAGCAATACAAAAATATGTCAATTGTGATAAAAATATCCCAAGCAACCAAAAGTCCTATAAAATAGGTACAAAAACCCTTACTCAGCCCCATCATTGATATGAAGTACGTTCTATTCAGCTCAAAATTAAGGTTCTTATTGATACTTCCAAGTTCCAAAACAAGTCTTAATTATCTTCTATTCAGCTTCCAGCGGTCTTTTAATTCAGCTTCCAAAAAATCGCAAAATGAGCAAAAAGTCTCTCTCCATCTCAACTGCACCCTTGGTTTCGGTTCATATCCCTTCTCTTGATTATTTTCTATGTTCTGTATGTGGTGCCTCCATGATGCCACGCGCCGAATTCCAAACTCGACATATTCCTCAATTGCTTCTTTCGTACATTTCCTACATATCTCGTCAGAATGGTCACTCAATTACCAAATTACTTATTGAGAAAAAAACTTGCCCGGCTTGGGAATCGAACCCCGACTTTCGTAGTGAGAATTGAACTCGCAACCACAAGACCACGCCTAGATGTTGTTCAAACTGAAACTAAAACTCGAAGTGGTGGTTTGATTTTGAATGCACATCAATGCACTTTTTGTGACTTACCAAATCCCGTTTTGAGCACTTTTGTGCCCTTTATGTGACTTTAGTCCCGTATAACGTACGCATAAATCACTTTTCCAACTTTCAAGTTCGTTATTCAGTACATTCAGTACCGTTCATAATTGTATAGAAATTGGAAGCACGCGCACTGTCACTTCGAATTTAAACTTCCGTAACTTTTTACTCTGATGATATTTTTTGATCAAATTTTTTGCGTTTGATAGATCAATATCGCACTATTATACCACAAAATTTGAGCTTTCTGGAGTTTGTGTGGCTTGAGATACAGTAATTCTAAGAAAATCGGACTTTTTGGACTTTTCTCATTTAAACAGCAATATCTCTGAAACTACGCTACATTTTTTATTGAAATTTTGCAGAGTGATTGTTGAAATATAGAGCTAGCATATCTGATGTTTTCGAAAAGTTCTATAGATGAGATCAAAAGTTACGTGAGGTGCAATATTTCAGGCATGAACCTAGAAATGCGATTTCTATAGAATTTTGGAATTTTGGATCATCACGGTAAAAAGTTATGGAAGTTCAAATTCGAAGTGACAGTGCGCGTGCTTCCAATTTCTATACAATTTTGAACGGTACTGTATAGATCACTCATGGGAATTGGGCAAAACAAGTAAACATACAACGTACATATTGATCACTTTTGCAACTTTCAAGTTCATTAATAAGCACATAATGTCCACTATAAGGAATTTGACAGTTGATCCTCTTTGTCAGCCAATATGTAACTTTCAATGCCTTCATTCAAGTAAATATGAGACTTTTGGTTGCTTGGGATGGCAGAATTATGATTTAAGGACAAAATTTTGAAAATAAAATGATAAAGTTCTGACTATTTAAAACTATGTAAATATCAATAAAAGTGATGAAAATATGAAAAATGTGGTATCTGTCATACTGTTGTCATATTCTTCCCACATTTCTCATAGTTTTGTCATGTTTTGATATTCTATTTTGAATTTTTGTCATAATTTTGACATATTTTTGTCATATTTGACAAATTTTTAATCATAATTTATTGTATTGTATTGTCAATATTTTTTCACACTTATGGCATATTCTTGCAATATTTTTTTGTGAAATTTATAATATTTTTGTTATATTATTATCATATTTTTTCATATATGCCTGATTTTTGTCATTTTATTTATGGTATATTTTTTGTCATATTTATACCATAATTATGTCATGTTATATTTGTCATATTGTTGTAAACTTATTGTCCAATTTTTCTTCTTTTCTTTCGTCATATTTTTACCACTTCGTCATTATCAATTGCCATGAATTCAATCTTCAAGGATTTTAAAATCATCCCGTAATCTCCCGTTGCCCTCTAAATAATTGTATAGCCTGATTAGTTTTCAAATCGTGATTTCTTTTCGAACCCCATTGTACACTTTGAAAAAAGGTGAAATCAAAATGCCTACTGAAATTATCAACAACTGTCGCTGACACTGATTGAATGCTTAAACTACATTCATTGAGTGACAGAAATGCCTAAGCGAAAGACTCATTTGTAGCAGTCAATTGAAACCAATTTGTTTGCGAGGAATATTTGAAGAAGGTAGTGCCAAGGCAGCCCTGCTCTAATATTGGTACAGACTGTGACATCACAATCACGAAAAATCTATTAATTATTTGGGAAACTTGCCTTTTTCGTTGATAATTCGAAGAATTAGCTGGAAATTTTCTATTTTGAAAACATGTTATTCTAGAAGGGTTCTTGCTCTTGAAGATCCGTAAAAAAATTGGATTTTGGAAAAAAAAATTCTATAAAACATACCATGGAAGTTTGAAAAAAAAATAGAGGATTTTATCAACCCACTATTGCAAAACTTTTAAATCAGTACAAAGTCTTCCATGGAAATGTTAAAGCCAGTGCAGTTTAAGCTCTTTATTACAATAAATCAAAACACCAATTTTTCTAAGGATAAAACATAATGCAATCTTCAAAGCACCAAAAAACTTATTAACATGATGAAATAGAGGCTTTACAACACAATCAAAATGAAATTGAAATTCATTTTCGCTCTAAAACGTGTTTTTCTTTAAAATTTCTGCAATTCTCATATAAATTTTCGGTACAATCGTTTTTGTGACGTCACAAAACATCCAATATGCTACTCGACACTACCTTGTTTTAATACTCCATGGTTTGTTTTGGTTTACGACAGAGCTTTTTGCTGACTAGATAGACATATTTGCAAAGCTTGCCGAGAATAAAGCTTCTATATTTGTTGACGTTTCTCCTTCTTTCATTTCAAATTGAACAATTTTTGCACTGATAGAAAATCACAGTCAATATCATCCGTGCTTTCAGAAAGTTCTGTAGCACTGAAATTACTATTTAAAGTACAATTGAAAAGTAAAATTTACATAAAACATACAATTTTTGACAATGTTACAGTGTTGGTCTTTAGTAAAGTTATTATTAACATGTGATAGCTCGAACCACTAATAATAAATAAAAACCTGGTAACATCCCCTTAAAGTGGTCTAATCAAAGTGAAATTTTGAAGGATCAATATTTGGGAGTGGGAGCAGTGACATTCTTGCTTTTAAAACCTCCATAAAGCTTAGGACCACCCCACCGTCCCTTAAAATTTTTTTTTTGCATAACTTGAGAACTTATCAATCAGATTGAAGCAAATTTGACAAAGAAGGGTTTTTAGTCATTAATTATGATTTAAAACTACGCTTGACAAACAAACATTTCAGACAAATCAGAGGTTATCATCCTTGTATTGCAATCCGAAACTTAAGTTCAAGCCCTCACCTTAAAAAGATTGCTTCTTAATTGTGTTGAAACGTTGGTGAAAATGAAAATTAAATAAATCACACCATCAACCTACCAACAATTTCACAAATTGTATTGATTTTTGATGGCTAAGTATAACCAATAATTATTTAACTAAACTCCGACAATTTTGAACGAAAAACTGACACACTTGTAAATTTTTCATCTATAAGGCCTTTTCAAATTCGTTAACAAAAGGCTATTTTTACTCGAATGAACAACCAAATAAAAAAAGAGGAAAAAAATTCCATTACCCAGCAGGGGAAACAGTCCGTTGTAGGTACATCGTGGAACTCTCCCTCTAGTAATTTTAGATAGGCCTCGCCTTGGTGTTGTTTGGCTTTTTTCGGCAGTTTCTGTCAAAATAACTTGCAGCTAGTATGAATGAAGGTACACGGTTGCGTACCCCCTACACTGACTGGGCAGAAGTAATAACGAATTCTCTGGAGCCACCACAACAATAACACCGGACTTCATTTTTCACACCACGGACAGCAGCCAGAAATCAGTTTGTTGGTGCCTTCCCTCTAGTCAGAAATGAAATACTAACCTGTCGGAGCCGGGTGGATGGGACAATTAAATGGAACAGGTATAAAAAGGGACCCACAAGAAAAAAAAGAACTCTTGAAGTTGATTAAAGAAATTTTTTATTTTTTTTTTCTTTTTTTTTGTGGCCGTCAATTTATTGGAGTCTTTCTGACAGCATGATGTAGTATTTTTGTCGAGATTTGATTCTCTTTTAGAATTTTGGTACCACATGTTGATTTTAAAAATTC
Organism: Uranotaenia lowii; assembly: GCF_029784155.1. Classification (NCBI taxonomy): domain Eukaryota; kingdom Metazoa; phylum Arthropoda; class Insecta; order Diptera; family Culicidae; genus Uranotaenia; species Uranotaenia lowii. Next base: position 84,690,837 of record NC_073692.1, on the reverse strand, counting down.
ATCAATGTTTGTCAAAAAAACATTTTAATTTACGTTTTCCAATGAAAGCATTGAAAAGTATGGTAAGACAGTTTTTAAATCTTGTGGTTTGATCTCTTTCGTTGTCTTTTTCTGGGTTTCGTTTTCAATAAGGACAGAAGCGCGTTAATTAATACTGATTGGTTTAGACATCCATTTCAATGCAGAAAATTAATTTTAGTCAATTAAAAGACAGCATTTTCCTATTTTATGATAAAGCTTTTGTCTTTTTCAGCAATCATTTAATAGGGAAAGCTAAAAATAAACCCCTAATACAAGCCCTTCTGCGTGTTTTTCTTTCCATTTGATCAAAAAGCAATCGTAAATATTCACTTTACGACTCTGCTTTTGAACCAGCTACACGAGACGCTACAACGATTCCATCCGAGAACCATCGAAGTAAATAAAACTGAATCTTGGTACCGTTTTCCCCCACTTCTAGCCCTTCAAAGTCAGTAATTTGATACTTGCTTCCTGATAAGTGGCTTCTTTCCTTATCGAGATGTGTGCTTCCACATGTTTGGTTGTCGTTACAATTTCCTAGAACTTTTCACGAGCCATTCACGAGTGCTTTGGCTTCGATGGTGAAATTTGTTCAAGTAGAGGCTTTCCTAAAAATAAAACAATACCGAAGGATAGCTTCTTTTAAATGTTTTCTTAGTAAGTCCTAAAATGGGTACCCAATATGAACAATTTTCACAGTGATTCAAAACATTTAGGAATTTCTTGGTAACAAAACTCTTAAGAAAAAGGAACTGGTTTCAGTATACGCTTCCGGTATTTTTTTTTAATATTTTTATAATATGTATCCACTGCTGCTGTTCCTAATACTATTCTGTATGTATTCAATCTTTTATTCATCAAAGAACCTTCAATTTGAAAAAACTTTCTTTCCGTGGAATAATGTCAGAACAGCGGGCATCAGCTTTTCGATAAATATTCAAACGTACCCTAGATTCCGGTTTTTCCTAGAAACCAGGAAATAGAAGTGCACTTGAAACCACATGATCAGACAAATAGACAGAACAGACAATCGAAACAATAAAACACATCCACCCGCACACATCCGAACACAGCCTCATTCATACGAACGTTCGCCGAAGAATCCCATTTCCGCCAATTTCGACAAACTTGAATGGCTGCTTCCGATAAACCGTTACCATCGAGCTGGAACGACAGTGTACTAACTTGCACCACATTATATTATTGGGTCGACCAGAAGTGAATGGTGTATTGAGTTGAATATTAAGGAGGTTCTGTTGACGATATAAATCAACGTAGTTTGTGGCAGAAATTGTTTTTCAAAAAAATTTCCGTTGTAAGAATTCACTTTTTACCAAGCCAGTTCAAACCATTCCGTAGATTACAAAATCCTTATATCTATTTTTGTTATCCAGCTTGGCTTCATTGATCATTGATTATTCGGTTTTCAATTATTTTGATTTCTGGATGACTTCATTTTTGAAGTGGAATGACCGTTTTGGAAAACCATTTGCCAGAAAATGACTCAATTTTAAGACTTCAATTGAAGTTTAGGGGAAAATGAGGGTACTTGATCGTAGGGAATATTTGATTCTTTAGCTATATCTAGAATCTGGAATGTCTTACAAGACCATCATTTTAGAAAAATTTTCCAAATAGAACAAAACAGCAATGCTGTTATCTCAACAAATTGCAAAAAAATAGAGTTATTGAACTTTGTTTGAAAAATATAACTAAATATGATTTCAAGATTTTTTATCACTTTAAAATGTTTCCCACATGTAAGAAATTACGAAATAATCTTAATTCCAATATGTAAATCGATGGAATTTAAGATGACTTCATAAATCCTTATTTTTAACTCTTATTTTTTTAAAGAAATTTTCAAAAATGTATATTATGGGTTTAATTGATCCCAAAAATATGTATTTTTCATTCGAATGGATTGTGATCATTGGTTTTCGCAAAATTACCTATATTTGTCCAATAACTAATGTTTGTTAATCTATTAAATAGTACTTTAAGGATCCCCTTTGTCACAAGCTGTGAGATGAGAAGTAAAAAGGCAAAAAATAGTCAACGGACCTTTAATCTTTGAATTTTGCTAAATGTTTGACTAGGGTCAGGGCACCCCAAATTAAGGATAAAGTCTCCTTTCGTAAAGTATCATGTGAAGTGTCTAGATTTCCCGGTTGAGAATTCCGGGGAATTTGAAAAATTCGGGAATTCCCGATTCCAGGGAATCATAGTTTCATGTCCGGGAATTCCCGACATATATGAAACTATTTCTCTGGAAAAGCCTGATAGCCTTCAAAACCATTCTTATTTTTCATTTTGAAAAGATAGTCATACAAAACTCATTGAGAATATGCCAATTGCTTTGACAGTGAACATTTTGCAGCCATTTCGTAGATTTTTTATTGAAATATATAAGTTTTAAAAGATTATATGTATTTCCATACCGTTTTCTTTGAACGAAAACCCAAAACCCTTCAAAAAAATGTATGAAAAATCAGGCAGCAGGTAGGAATATTGTGTTTTTTTTCAAAAATAATATTTATGCACTTGTTTCTCTCTGGCTTCGAGAGCCAGATGAATTTCAAAACTAAGAAAATAACCAATCGTTTTTCTTACATTTAATCGAAAAACAGGCTGGATAAATCAAATAGAAAAAAAAAATAAAATTTTTTTTGTTATCCCCTAATTGCATGAATGAAATTCATTTCAATTGTTTAGGTTATATTATAGTTCGTTTGACTGTTTTTAATTTATCATAGTTGAAAACAGTATGATTTATTTGATTAAAAATTTATTATAGAAAACCTTATGAAGAGTAAATTTTGAACAAATTTTGGGCTTGAATGCAGGAAAGGTTCGATAAGGTATATTTCAATCTAAGTGCATATATTTTATATGTTTTTGAATATTTCCCGAGATCCCGGGAAACAGGCAACCAGATTTCCCGATTTCCGGGAACGATAAAATGGCCTGGAAATGGATACTCTAGTATCAAGTATCCTTGAACTTGAAAAACATCCCAATTTTTTTCGTCTCATGAAAATGCTTCTATTTCATCTACGGGTTCACGTATCGTTCTAATTTTTGGAGCATACTAACTTGAAATAACACGCTGTCAGAAAATGCAAAAGACTGCAAGCTACATTTTTTCCAAAAAGATGAGATGAATATTAAAAAAGAGTATCAAGTATCCCCATGCTTCCTTACACAGTTTTAAAAAATCTTGTACTTTAAAATGTTTTAACCTGCAAAGAATTAGAACAAGTTATTTTTCTAAATTTATATGAATTATGATGTAATGTTAATTCTCGAAAAGAAAAAAAAATGCCACTGTGAATTTACATGTCCATAGCAATAGAAACGTTTCGGCTTACTATTCGTTTTAAGTTTTTGAATCAATATTTTATCAACTTCTAGCTATCAGCCATATAACATGATGATTATGTTCACTGGAAATTCACAAGATCCAGATTTGAAATAGCATTTTTTGGCGCATCAAATCGGTGTTTCATTGTGAAACGATTCTGCTACAAGGTGAACCTGATTATTTTTTGGTTTTATGATTTTCAACATTTTTTTTTTTCAAAATAATTAGCACTTATCTTATTTAGAACGTGTTTTGAATAATATTACTTGTTATTTGTTCGTTGTACTTTAAAATGTCCTTTGCAAAGGACAATGAATGGAATATGAGGAAGGGTATTGAAACTTGTCATTTGTATTTTTTTTTAATATAAAACAATTCAAAACAATTCATTTGTATACAAACCTGAAAAAAACATGCCATATATTATTTTAAAGATAATTTTAAGATGATTTTTTTGTATTCATTCATTTTTAGTTGTAAGACTTCATATCAATCTTATCGGTTAGAAAAATTCTTATTCTATCGAGTAATGTCCTATTTTAAAGTACTTTTTAAAAAAAAAACATAATTTCTTTTTTCGTGACCAATTCTAAACGGATTCCACTGTTTTATTTTTTTTAAATTGGCTAATAAGACTTATAAGACAATAAGACACACCCTGTGCGCAACTGCAATGTTTTTGATTCTAAACATGGTTTCATGCAAATGTCTTGTAAAATTACAAAAATTGACTCGACTGCGGAAACGTATGGTCTTTTTTCAGAGCTGTGTAATAATATACAAAATATTGAACCGAATTTTACACCGTTTTTTCTGAGTATATTTTACTCATGACTATTGGGAAGTACCATTAAGACTTCAAACTAATAATCAGAAATTAAAAAACGGAATTATGTAATGTAAAACTCCATTAAGATACAGACAGTTCAAGAATGATTTTCAAAACCGTGAATCGGATTTTATCCAGAACCACAGTTTAAAATCTTAAATCAAAATTGTTATATCAATTAAAAAATTAAATTCAATTACAAAATTGAGAATCAAAGTTACGATCAATTCAAATCCAAATGTTTATTTAACTTCCATATCTTAAAAATACAAAAAAAATCGTAAAAATACAAAAAAAAAAAATCGTTTTGATGTAATGTGTTGAAAATTTTATAATATAATGCGCATGCGAATTTTAAATTTTTTACTTTTTATTCATTTGTTTTTTTTTTTGTATAAAAACATTAAGAAGCCTTGTCGAATAGTCTTTCATAATATTACATTAATTACCTTCGAGAACATAATTTCAGAATTAAATTAAATGTTCAAGACACAGTAATATGGAATGAGATAAGATTGAAAATAACGAAACATTCATGTTAACAGAACCACTGAATGAAATTTTCACGAAACTAGAAAGCCTTTTTATAATAATTATAATTCAATGATGGCCATTGAGAGAATGATATGCTGAATTCAGGATATGTTCTTTAGTAAAAGACTAGCTGACCTAGTAAACTTCGAGCTCCCCTTCCATAAAATATGAGATACTTGAAGCTTTTATACAAACCATCTCTAATATGAAGAAATCTTGGATATCAAATTTCACTTTATTCCGACCGTCTGTTAATACGTGATGATGTCACGGTGTTACAACGGAAACTCCTCCATTTCGGAATTTAAGAAAATTTAAAAAGAAGTACAGAGGCGAATCTACCTTGAAATAAAATAAATTAAATAAAGTTCATAAAAATTACATTGGACTTTAATTCGGGATAAATCATTTGAAATATTTTTATTATTAAAACGGGTGTAGCTGTAGAGTATATAATTAACACTAGAAAGACCGCACCAGTCAAAATGACTGGTTGGACACTTTGTTTGTTGAATATCTTTTGAATACTTCGCTTTAAAAATTCGCAAAAATTACGACTTTTCATGAATTTTGAACCTCTACAAAACTGTGTATTTTTTATTCCACAAGCACTTTTAATAAGCGAGAAAAATTTCGCAATGGACACTCGGACCGTGACCAGTCAAAATGACTGGTAAAATTTACAACCCTATAACTCAAACAAGATAATTTTTTTTCGCTTACTTTTGATTTCATTTGCAAGCTACATTCAAAACAATGAGTCCTAATTGATTTATGGTGGGCAGAAGTGTGTCATTCGTTATGAAATTATTGATTTTCGATGCGAAGTCGTGATGAAACTAGAATGAGTAAAATTATTATGAATTGAGTACTTATTTATTCAAATTTGAAGACATCAGCTATGAAACTGAATAATTTAAATGATATTTCAACATGTGTGAACGATATATTCTTATATGTTGGTTATCCACCACGGGTTCACGGATTCATCGCAGTTTCTGCCCAAGTATGTATTCACATGCATTCTTAGATTATTAGGCTCGACAAATTTCCAATGCACGTTCACTTACAGGTATTCCAGCAACCTTGTGTTTACCTGGCCAGCTGGCAACTGATTGAACATTCTTATTATAAGAGGAAACACATCTTACCTGTCGGCAACTCATGGGGTTTGAACCCAAGAATTGTCTTGCCGATACAAGGAATCGAACACAGTACGCCTGGCATACCTAGACCCGACTCGCGCCAGCCTATCTCATAGCCCACATCGGATGCGGATATTTCAACATGGGTGCATGGAATGGCTGCAAATTCGCCCTTGTAAATTATATAGAGTGAAATAGTTTTCAAATTGCTTCAAAACACAACATATTTTTGGTATTTGAAATGCAATATTCGTCAAGCGAAAAACTTTTAAGGAAAACAAATCAACGTGTACATTTGACAATGTTGATTCATTATTTTTATTTTCACTGTTTTCCGTCGCACGACATAATTTGATGCATATAATCCCTAAAACTCACTCGGTTCATGGTAACCGATTTTCAGATTTCTTGGATGTTGATCAGATCTTATCAGATAAATGTACCATTGCAAAAACCTGTTATTTAATCATAAATAAATAAATTTATTATTTCAAGATAAAATTGAATTATTTCTTTTCCAGGAATGAAAAAACGGAACTTTAAATAAAAATCGTTATTTAGTTCGTTGAGAATCAAGGGCCGGTTCTTCAACATCAGCATCATCAACGTGCACAGCCCTCACCTCGGAAGTACCGGTGACGACAAAGACGATTTCTACGCGCAGCTGGAGCGTGAATACGACCGTTGCCCAAAACATGATATCAAGATCGTCATCGGGGATTTCAATGCTCAGGTCGGCCAGGAGGAGGAATTCAAACCGACAATTGGAAGGTTCAGTGCACACCAGCTGACCAACGAAAACGGCCTCAGACTTATTGATTTCGCCGCCTCCAAACGAATGGCCGTACGTAGTACCTTTTTCCAGCACCGCCTCCCACACAAGTACACCTGGAGATCACCGTACCAAACTCAATCACAGATCGACCACGTTTTGATCGACAGCCGGCACTTTTCGGACATCATCGACGTCAGATCCTGTCGGGGCGCCAACATCGAGTCGGACCATTATCTGGTGATGGTGAAGATGCGCCCAAAACTCTCCGTAGTGAACAACACGCGAAACCGGCGCCCGCCTCGGTTAAATATCGCTCGACTGAAGCTTGATGAAGCCCCTCTCGAGGACTGTTGGGATACCATCAAAACAGCCATCAATAGTGCTGCGGAAAACGTCATCGGTTATGTGGAGCGATCTCGACGGAACGACTGGTTCGACGAGGAGTGTAGGAGGGTGATGGACGAAGAGAATGCCGCGCGGGCGGCAGTAATGCAGAGAGGCACCCGTCGAAATGTGGAAAATCACCGACAGTGGAAGAGGCAGCGAGTCCGACTTTTCCAGGAGAAAAAGCGCCGCCTGGAGGAGGAGGAGCTCGAGGAGCTGGAGCAGCTGCATCGTTCCCAAGAAACACGAAAGTTCTATCAGAAACTCAACGCATCCCGCAAAGGCTTCGTGCCGCAAGCCGAAATGTGCCGGGATAAGGACGGGGGTATCCTGACGGACAATCGTGAGGTGATGAAAAGGTGTAAGCAGCACTTCGATGAACACCTGAACGGCGCACATGCAGGAGATCAAGACGGTGGGGGAAGGTACATCGCCGGCGTAGCCAACGACGAAGACGAGCCACTCCCAACGATGAGTGAAGTTAAGGAAGCCATTCGCCAGCTGAATAGAAACAAGTCGGCTGGGAAGGATGGCATCGCAGCTGAACTCATCAAAATGGGCCCGGACAGGTTGGCCGATTGCCTACACCGGTTGATAATCCGGATCTGGGACATAGAACAGCTACCGGAGGAGTGAAAGGAGGGGGTAATATGCCCCATCTACCGGAAGGGCGACAAATTGAACTGTGAGAACTACCGAGCGATCACTGTCCTCAATGCCGCCTACAAAGTGTTGTCCCGAATCCTACTCCGCCGCCTAACGCCACAAGCAAACAGATTCGTGGGAAGTCATCAGGCGGGCTTTATGGAGGGACGGTCTACGACAGACGAGATATTCACATTACGGCAAATCCTTCAAAAATGCCGCGAACACCAAGTCCCTACGCACCATCTATTCATCGACTTCAAAGCCGCAATACGACACGATCGACCGTAACGAGCTATGGAAAATCATGGACGAGAACGGCTTTTCCGGGAAGCTGATTAGACTGATCAAGGCGACGATGGATGGAACGCAGTGCTGTGTGCGGATTTCGGGTGAATTGTCGAGTTCATTCGAATCTCGCAGAGGGCTTCGACAAGGTGATGGTCTATCCTGCATGATGTTCAACGTGGCGCTAGAAGGTGTTATTCGACGAGCGGTGGGCGAAATGCGGGGCCGGATTTTCAACAGATCCAGTCAACTTATCTGCTTTGCCGATGACATTGATATTGTCGGCAGATCATCTGCGGCGGTGGAGGAGATCTACCGCAAACTGAAACGCGAAACAGGAAGGATTGGGTTGATGATTAATACGTCCAAGACGAAGTACATGCTGGCCTGCGGATCCGAGACCGACCGAACCCGCTTGTCCAGTAATAACAAGGTCATGATCGACGGCGACGAGCTGGAGATAGTCGAAGACTTTGTCTATCTCGGCTCACTGGTGACCGCAGACAATGACACCAGCCGTGAGATCCGGAGGCGAATTATCAGCGGAAGTCGTGCCTACTATGGACTCCACAAGCAACTGCGGTCGAGAAGACTTAGCCCTCGCACGAAGTGTAACCTGTATATGACGCTCATTAGACCGGTTGTTCTCTACGGGCACGAAACATGAATATTGCTCGAGGAGGACCTGCGTACACTCGGAGTATTCGAGCGACGAGTGTTAAGAACCATCTTTGGCGGCGTACAGGAGAACGGAATGTGGAGGCGAAGGATGAACCACGAGCTCGCGCGACTCTACGGCGAACCCAGTATCCAGAAGGTGGTTAAGGCTGGCCGGATACGCTGGGCGGGACATGTTGCGAGAATACCGGATGACTGTCCTGCAAAACAGGTGTTCGCCACGAATCCAGTAGGAACAAGACGAGCGGGGGCGCAACGAGCGAGATGGTAAGACCAAGTGGAGCGTGATCTGGCGAACGTGGGTTGCCCGAGAAATTGGAGAACGGTTGCCATGGACCGAGTGAATTTTAGGAATTATGTTCGTCAAGTCATGTCGTAAGACGGAATACTATGTAAATAAAAAAATAAAATAATTTTTTTATTCAATAAGAGAAAGTGACGTATTGTTTTTGTAGGGTATGCATTCCATATTCCCCGAATTAATTCCGATAGTTTTGCCCGTATTTTCAAAAAAAAATTGGACAAATAAAGCAAACTTAGGTCCATATAAGGCTTTTTTGTGGTTTATATTATGCAAATTGTTTATTTTTTTAAAAGAAAATGAACGCTGCTAAAGCGTTTCAACAAAAAATGGTGGAAATTTTTGTCACTTTATTATATACTAGCTGATCCCGTACGAACTTCGTTTCGCTTTAAATCATTGGTACGTCAAAATGAGTTTATAAAATGTATTCGAAACATTCTTTCGACAATTTTGGGGAAAAAATTCAACAGTGTTTAAAGTCGCTATACTATTACTATTACTTGAAATTCAAATTAAACGGTTGATTGGCTTTTTATTAAAATTTATGTGAGAGTGTTTTCTTCTCGATCGGTTGCAAAATCTGAACATTATGGCAGAAACATGTACTATTTGTTTGTGTACACGACTCTTTTGCTTGACCTTCACACTTAAATTGGTATCAATTAACTGCCTCCAACAAAATTATTGCACAAAACACTGAACTTTCAATGAAACCCTCTTTTTCTGTCCCATGGCCCGAAATTCGTTATTGAAACCAATTTTACGTTCGTCAAAACTCCCTTGTGCCATTTTTTCTTGTAAAATTATATGTAAAATAACGTCAGGAACTTGAAAACAGTGATCAGTGAATATAGACGCCCCTTTCGCCGACCCTTGACACGGAATTTGCTACCTGTCAGTCAATTGCTCATAGTTTATCACCCTCATCTGAACATTTTCATCTCAATCCGATGCATGATCACGACAATATCGCGAAAACAGTGAGCAACTAACATGGACGGCCTTTTTTTGACCACGATTCAAAACTTGACACCTGTAATCAATTATCTTTTCTGTTAAACTTCCATGTGCCAATTTTCATTACAATTCCATGCTCAATCAAGAGAATATCGTAAAAACAGTGAACAGATAATAACCCCTTTTGCCGACCCCTGAGTCAAGATTTGAAACCTGGAAGCAAAAGAGCGTCCCTCAAAACTCCTATGCGGAAATTTTCATCTCAATCCAATGTAGAATAACGTCAAAATCGCAAAAACATTAAAGTTGGGTATGGACGACTCCTTCAGCCAACTTCTGATCCGCAATTCGAAACTTGAAATCGATTGCTCGTCTCTCAAAACACTCATGTGCAAATTTTCATCACAATCCGGTGTATAATAACACCAATATCGCAAAAACATTAATCAGTGGATATGGACGACCCCTTTGGCAGACCCCTGACCCTAAATTTGATAACTGTAATCGATTGTTCGTCTCTCAAAACACTCATGTGCAAATTTTCATCACAATCCAATGTAAAATAAAGCCAATATCGCAAAAACATTAATCAGTGGATATGGACGACCCCTATTGCCGACCTCAAACCCAAAATTTTATAACTGTAATCGATTGCTCGTCTCTCAAAACACTCATGTGCAAATTTTCATCACAATCCGATGTATAATAACGCCAATATCGCAAAAACATTAATCAGTTAATATGGACGACCCCTTTGGCCAACCCCTGACCCTAAATTTGATAACTGTAATCGATTGTTCGTCTCTCAAAACACTCATGTGCAAATTTTCATCACAATCCAATGTAAAATAAAGCCAATATCGCAAAAACATTAATCAGTGGATATGGACGACCCCTTTAGCCGACCTCTGACCCTAAATTTGATAACTGTAATCGATTGCTCGTCTCTCAAAACACTCATGTGCAAATTTTCATCACAATCCGACGGAAAATAACGTCAATAACGTGAAAACAATATTTGTCTTGTATGGACGACCCCCTTCAGAAGGGGTCGTCCAAAAATCTAAAAACATTTTTCATCATTCCTGGTCCTAATGAGCATCCATGCCAAATTTCAGATCTCTAGCTCTTAAGATGGCTGAGTCTATAGAGGACAAACAAACAAACAAACAAACAAACAAACATACAGATAATTGCTTTTTATATATATAGATTTTTTCGAATTATTACTGAATTGTACTAGAATTTGTCTGAATTATGTATTGAAAAATTTTAGATCACATGCTCAGATTCCACCAGGAATTGTAAAGCGAAGAAATAGTGCAAAAATAGTTATAGCGTCCAAAACAGTTGATACTTTTTTTCAGAAAAAACTAGCAAGACTAAGATTAAGATATTGCCAGAGGCTTTCTATGAGGTTTACTCTTTTGACAAAATGGCATGGATTTGTTGGATCCTAAAATGCTGCCCCATTGCACTGTGGTCCAAAAGGGCTAGAATGTTGAAATTTTGTGCAAAACGTGTGATTTGAATGCCTCAACAAAGGTTCAGAACATCTTATCCATGTAAATCCTCATCTAACTATAGTTAAGTTTAAAAAACTAACTTTAAAGTAACTTTCAAAATAAAAATATTATAACTCTGCTCTGAAAAGAGATAGAGTTTTAATGTTTTCAACAAAGTTTCATATTTTTACGTATTCTACAACTTTGTAGTATCAAATAAAGCTCTATCTATTGAAATAAAAAGTTAGAATTTTCAATTTTTTATAGTGGACTTAGACTAACTTTTGATACTTTCAAATTATGAAGCATGTTTGAAGAAGCAAATGTTCTGAAGACACTTAAGAGATAAGATGAAAGACAGAGGCGCTACGAAAAAAGTTCCACTTTTAGCCTTTTCGGACCACTGTGCATAGGAAATCACTAAATTTTATTAAAAATGTTATTTGTACAAATGTGTTTTTACTCAAATGTGAAGAAAAAGAGACAGTTCTACCTGATTTAATTTTTATTTTGCAAAAACATGGTATCTGGTAACTCCTAATTTCTATTAACCTTTTTTTTTGCAAATGATACACATTCTTACGAATATCATTTCATCATAACATTTCAGTGCTCTGAATTCAATAACTTTCTTGTTTAAATAATATTAATGAAAATTGGATGGAAAATCTGACAGTGTTGCTAGTTTATTCTCATGAAAATGAGAATGCTCTTTTTGGGACGTTATAAGTATTTTCTCGCTGCTCCTACAATTTCGCCATCTTGGGAAAGGTTTTACCCATAGAACTTTCCAGTAAGCTTCAAAAATTTTTCATTTCATTTGCATTGCGTAACAAATTAGCAAGAAAAATTTCGTTCGTTTTGACCAAAAAGGAAACTTTCGAGTATGCAGGGTTCTTGAAATTTGAAAAAAGGTGCAAAACCGACACACTTTTCACAGCAAAAAAAAATTCTAAAGAATACGCAGTGATCCATTTTTTCACCAGTGTAATCCAAATAAGATGTAATTTTATACTCATTTTGATCTATTTTTGATTCGTTGGTATAAAATTTCTTTTATTTGATGTAAGTTTACACGCCGTGATCTAAAAAATATTTCTTACTTCGAAACAATGTAAAAAATGGCAGGTCAATTGTTTTCATTGTTTTTTGCGGCATAAGTATTTCTACCCCGACTCGAGATGATGAATTATTGCGCAGATAGCGAAAGTTTCACTTTCACAGTTAATGTTGTGTTCCCCCCGGTGAAAACTCTTTCAGATGGTTGAATTAGTGGTAGGTTGGATAAATGAAAAAAAAAGGAAAACTAAAAAAATATTTTTCGACTGCAGGAATGGTATTTTTACATGACGGTTTATGTCATCCGATTTCGTGCATTGTTTTCGATTGAAATTTAAACTCCACAAAAACTATATCCTTGAAAAAATTACACCGTCGTAGAAATTAAGATCAAAATTGATGTTCCGTTTTCGTGCACCTTTTTTGATCTTAAATTACATGCTGATGATTGACATGACATGATTTTTCATACTGTTCAGTGTATACGGATATTATTGTAGTATCAACAAATAAAAAGTACCGCCCTAAAGACAAAACTTTATTATTTTGCAACATTCGCTTTTTCTCTCTTACTTCTGTGTCCCCAGTGTGACCCAAGAAATGCTAACTTTTCCCGAAGCATCGTCATCGGAATGCAATATGGCGTCCTACCAACTACCTACCTAAAACTAGGTATTTATCTGACGAGTCACCGTTTTCCTGTTGTTCGTGTCAAACATGTTGGACCCCAGCTTACAAACGAACGAACGCATAAGTACACACATATGTGTGGGTGGCTATGTGGTGAACCCTGTTTTATGAATCGACATCCACGTTTCGCTGCAAGTTGCATGCTGTCATGAATTATTCACAATACGTAAAGACGTCGTTACAGCTGTTGTTCGAATCGAATCCTCCACAGATAGCTCAGCTCAGCTCAGCTCAGCCAATACCGGAAATCGGCCAACGCTTTCCGACACTTGATTCGTCGTTGGGATGGATTTCTTTTTTTTTTTTATTCTGCTGATTCCGTCATCACAATTTCGAATGTTCTTTTTTTCCCAATCTCCCCTTTTTATAAATAAACCCAAAAAAGATGTATTGTTCGCATTTCCGTTTCCGGTTGTTTGGGGAGCAGAGAGGAAAAATTTGCTGATTTTCCAAAAGGAAAGCAGAAAATGCTAGCGCGTCGAAGTAAAGTTGAATCAAATTATTCTCCCCTTGTGAAGGAAAAATCTAGAAAAAGCTCCCACTTTTTCAACTTCTGTTGACTTTCTAACGATTTGATTCTAATGTGGTGGAGAAACGTGTGTCTGCTGACAATGTGATTAGGATTCGCGTCCTAAAACGGTGGAAAATTCAATTATGAACCGAATGAGACTCGCGAATAAGTAGCAGAGCGTGGTAATTGATTTATGGGAAATGTAGCTTCATTGCCTTCATCGCAAGGCTAATGGTACTCGATGGCATTTTCTTCGAATTGAATGGAGGAAGCTTATTGTGTGACTTTTCAAAGTGGATGGTTGATGAAGTTAGGGTAATTTGCGCGATCGGTTACCGTGAGAGGGTTTAACAGGGTTTTTAGATTGGTCGGAAGAATAAACTCAATAAATTAAAAATAAATAATGAAACGCACATGTCGGAAGTTTTCAGTTTATGAGCTTTTTAATGCTCATCAATTGGTTTTATCGTTTCATTATCAAATTTCAGCGAAATTTTTAATATTGAAAGGAAGGCTTGATTTTTTTTTATAATAAATTCTTTTAACGTGTACACTAAAGGCATTTAATATTATTAAGAATATCTACGTTCTGCCCACAAAACATAACCCTTGTTTACTGTTGAAAATAAAAAGTTGAAAAGATTGTGAACATGCCATAAACAAGTCACTTGAATTGGGAGAAATTTAATTTTTGGTCTAGTTTTTCGATAAAACAAATAAGTTGTTTAATTGGCACTTACAGGAGCGTATAACTTTCATTTTCGGGGTAAACTTTTTTTCAATCATTTGAACCAATATTTAAGGATTTTGAAATTCAGTTTTTTAACATATCATCAATGCATAGGTATTTCTTTTTTAAATTACAGATATAAAATTCATAATTTTGGCCTGAGGGGCTCCAAAAAAATTTTTTTTTCTGTTATTGAATTGATACATAACACAACGAAAATCATACATCCTTACCCGAAATAATTTACGAAATATTGGTTATTTACTAACAATTGGTATTGTGAAAAATATTCTGAGACCAAAAATTGGATTCATAATGCTAAAACAAAACTTTGAATTTAGAATAACATATATAAAATAAATTTAAAATAAAAATCCAAACTCCGAATTCTATATCAAATCAGAGATGAAATCAAATAAAATTTTTCTCATATTAAAGTAAGCTTTGGAACAAAGAATTCAAATTTGAATTCTAGAATAAAATTATTTGAAACCAAATTGCATTTTCCTTATAAATTTACATTGAATTGTTAAGATTCACCTTCAGAAGTTTGAAAGTTGAAAATTTCAGCAACAATGACCTTCAAAATGTGAGTGAATTATTTGTTTCAAAGAGTTTTCAAAATCAAGAAAGGGAGGTCAAAGAAGTTGGAATTTTGGCGATCAAGTTACATTGCTCTTTCCAGAACTCAAAACAGAGACTCGAATGAATAACAAAAACGTATTTACAAAGTTGAATATTTTGTCGCCAAAAAAACGATCGTTCAAATAGAATTTGAAAATGATATTTTTAACAAACACAGTTGGATTTGAAGTCTAACTCCAAAAATATCGCAATAACAAGTTTTAAAAAATAACACATGCGATAAAATTCATTGTTATAATTTGTGAACTTTTTGGCGAAACAGTTGAACATCAAAAATATCTAGAAAATCCAAGTCAGCATTCAATTCACATCTTTCTCGAAGACAGGGAACTCTGTTTTTTTGTGTCATTATAGAAATTTTTGTCTTTTTTGTCATTTTTGTCATTTTTGTCATTTTTGTCATTTTTGTCATTTTTGTCATTTTTGTCATTTTTTGTCATTTTTGACATTTTTTGTCATTTTTGTCATTTTTGTCATTTTTGTCATTTTTGTCATTTTTGTCATTTTTGTCATTTTTTTCATTTCTGTCATTTTTGTCATTTTTGTCATTTTTGTCATTTTTATCATTTTTTGTCATTTTTGCCATTTTTTGTCATTTTTGTCATTTTTGTCATTTTTGTCATTTTTGTCATTTTTGTCATTTTTGTCATTTTTGTCATTTTTGTCATTTTTGTCATTTTTGTCATTTTTGTCATTTTTGTCATTTTTGTCATTTTTGTCATTTTTTGTCTTTTATGTCATTTTTGTCATTTTTGTCATTTTTGTCATTTTTGTCATTTTTTGTCATTTTTGTCATTTTTGTCATTTTTGTCATTTTTGTCATTTTTGTCATTTTTGTCATTTTTGTCATTTTTGTCATTTTTGTCATTTTTGTCATTTTTGTCATTTTTGTCATTTTTGTCATTTTTGTCATTTTTGTCATTTTTGTCATTTTTGTCATTTTTGTCATTTTTGTCATTTTTGTCATTTTTGTCATTTTTGTCATTTTTTGTCATTTTTGTCATTTTTGTCATTTTTTGTCCATTTTTTGTCATTTTTGTCATTTTTGTCATTTTTGTCCATTTTTGTCATTTTGTCATTTTTGTCATTTTTGTCATTTTTGTCATTTTTGTCATTTTTGTCATTTTTTGTCATTTTTGTCATTTTTGTCATTTTTGTCATTTTTGTCATTTTTGTCATTTTTGTCATTTTTGTCATTTTGTCATTTTTGTCATTTTTGTCATTTTTGTCATTTTTGTCATTTTTGTCATTTTTGTCATTGTTGTCATTGTTGTCATTTTTGTCATTTTTGTCATTTTTGTCATTTTTGTCATTTTTGTCATTTTGTCATTTTTGTCATTTTTGTCATTTTTGTCATTTTTGTCATTTTTGTCATTTTTGTCATTTTTGTCATTTTTGTCATTTTTGTCATTTTTGTCATTTTTGTCATTTTTGTCATTTTTGTCATTTTTGTCATTTTTGTCATTTTTTGTCATTTTTGTCATTTTTGTCATTTTTGTCATTTTTGTCATTTTTGTCATTTTTGTCATTTTTGTCATTTTTGTCATTTTTGTCATTTTTGTCATTTTTGTCATTTTTGTCATTTTTGTCATTTTTGTCATTTTTGTCATTTTTGTCATTTTTGTCATTTTTGTCATTTTTGTCATTTTTGTCATTTTTGTCATTTTTGTCATTTTTGTCATTTTTGTCATTTTTGTCATTTTTGTCATTTTTGTCATTTTTGTCATTTTTGTCATTTTTGTCATTTTTGTCATTTTTGTCATTTTTGTCATTTTTGTCATTTTTGTCATTTTTGTCATTTTTGTCATTTTTGTCATTTTTGTCATTTTTGTCATTTTTGTCATTTTTGTCATTTTTGTCATTTTTGTCATTTTTGTCATTTTTGTCATTTTTGTCATTTTTGTCATTTTTGTCATTTTTGTCATTTTTGTCATTTTTGTCATTTTTGTCATTTTTGTCATTTTTGTCATTTTTGTCATTTTTGTCATTTTTTGTCATTTTTGTCATTTTTGTCATTTTTGTCATTTTTGTCATTTTTGTCATTTTTGTCATTTTTGTCATTTTTGTCATTTTTGTCATTTTTGTCATTTTTGTCATTTTTGTCATTTTTGTCATTTTTGTCATTTTTGTCATTTTTGTCATTTTTGTCATTTTTGTCATTTTTGTCATTTTTTGTCATTTTTGTCATTTTTGTCATTTTTTGTCATTTTTGTCATTTTTGTCATTTTTGTCATTTTTGTCATTTTTGTCATTTTTGTCATTTTTGTCATTTTTGTCATTTTTGTCATTTTTGTCATTTTTGTCATTTTTGTCATTTTTGTCATTTTTGTCATTTTTGTCATTTTTTGTCATTTTTGTCATTTTTGTCATTTTTGTCATTTTTGTCATTTTTGTCATTTTTGTCATTTTTGTCATTTTTGTCATTTTTGTCATTTTTGTCATTTTTGTCATTTTTGTCATTTTTGTCATTTTTGTCATTTTTGTCATTTTTGTCATTTTTGTCATTTTTGTCATTTTTGTCATTTTTGTCATTTTTGTCATTTTTGTCATTTTTGTCATTTTGTCATTTTTGTCACTTTTTGTCGTTTTGTGTCGTTTTGTGTCATTTTTGTCATTTTTGTCATTTTTGTCATTTTTGTCATTTTTGTCATTTTTGTCATTTTTGTCATTTTTGTCATTTTTGTCATTTTTGTCATTTTTGTCATTTTTGTCATTTTTGTCATTTTTGTCATTTTTGTCATTTTTGTCATTTTTGTCATTTTTGTCATTTTTGTCATTTTTGTCATTTTTGTCATTTTTGTCATTTTTGTCATTTTTGTCATTTTTGTCATTTTTGTCATTTTTGTCATTTTTGTCATTTTTGTCATTTTTGTCATTTTTGTCATTTTTGTCATTTTTGTCATTTTTGTCATTTCTGTCATTTTTGTCATTTTGTCATTTTTGTCATTTTTGTCATTTTGTCATTTTTGTCATTTTTTGTCTTTTTTGTCATTTTTGTCATTTTTGTCATTTTTGTCATTTTTGTCATTTTTTGTCATTTTTGTCATTTTTGTCATTTTTGTCATTTTTGTCATTTTTTGTCATTTTTGTCATTTTTGTCATTTTTGTCATTTTTGTCATTTTTGTCATTTTTGTCATTTTTGTCATTTTTGTCATTTTTGTCATTTTTTGTCATTTTTGTCATTTTTTGTCATTTTTGTCATTTTTGTCATTTTTGTCATTTTTGTCATTTTTGTCATTTTTGTCATTTTTGTCATTTTTGTCATTTTTGTCATTTTTGTCATTTTTGTCATTTTTGTCATTTTTGTCATTTTTGTCATTTTTGTCATTTTTGTCATTTTTGTCATTTTTGTCATTTTTGTCATTTTTTGTCATTTTTTGTCATTTTTGTCATTTTTGTCATTTTTGTCATTTTTGTCATTTTTGTCATTTTTGTCATTTTTGTCATTTTTGTCATTTTTGTCATTTTTGTCATTTTTGTTCATTTTTGTCATTTTTGTCATTTTTGTCATTTTTGTCATTTTTGTCATTTTTGTCATTTTGTCATTTTTGTCATTTTTGTCATTTTTGTCATTTTTGTCATTTTTTGTCATTTTTGTCATTTTTGTCATTTTTGTCATTTTTGTCATTTTTGTCATTTTTGTCATTTTTGTCATTTTTGTCATTTTTGTCATTTTTGTCATTTTTGTCATTTTTGTCATTTTTGTCATTTTTTGTCATTTTTGTCATTTTTGTCATTTTTGTCATTTTTGTCATTTTTGTCATTTTTGTCATTTTTGTCATTTTTTGTCATTTTTGTCATTTTTGTCATTTTTGTCATTTTTGTCATTTTTGTCATTTTTGTCATTTTTTGTCATTTTTGTCATTTTTTGTCATTTTTGTCATTTTGTCATTTTTGTCATTTTTGTCATTTTTGTCATTTTTGTCATTTTTGTCATTTTTGTCATTTTTGTCATTTTTGTCATTTTTGTCATTTTTGTCATTTTTTGTCATTTTTGTCATTTTTGTCATTTTTGTCATTTTTGTCATTTTTGTCATTTTTGTCATTTTTGTC
Organism: Uranotaenia lowii; assembly: GCF_029784155.1. Lineage (NCBI taxonomy): Eukaryota > Metazoa > Arthropoda > Insecta > Diptera > Culicidae > Uranotaenia > Uranotaenia lowii. Next base: position 84,671,719 of record NC_073692.1, on the reverse strand, counting down.
ATTTTTGTCATTTTTGTCATTTTTGTCATTTTTGTCATTTTTGTCATTTTTGTCATTTTTGTCATTTTGTCATTTTGTCATTTTTGTCATTTTTGTCATTTTTGTCATTTTTGTCATTTGTATTTTGTCATTTTTGTCATTTTTGTCATTTTTGTCATTTTTTGTCATTTTTGTCATTTTTGTCATTTTTGTCATTTTTGTCATTTTTGTCATTTTTGTCATTTTTGTCATTTTTGTCATTTTTGTCATTTTTGTCATTTTTGTCATTTTTTGTCATTTTTGTCATTTTTGTCATTTTTGTCATTTTTGTCATTTTGTCATTTTTGTCATTTTTGTCATTTTTGTCATTTTTGTCATTTTTGTCATTTTTGTCATTTTTGTCATTTTTGTCATTTTTGTCATTTTTGTCATTTTTGTCATTTTTGTCATTTTGTCATTTTTGTCATTTTTGTCATTTTTGTCATTTTTGTCATTTTTGTCATTTTTGTCATTTTTGTCATTTCATTTTTGTTCATTTTTTGTCATTTTTGTCATTTTTGTCATTTTTGTCATTTTTGTCATTTTTGTCATTTTTTGTCATTTTTGTCATTTTTGTCATTTTTGTCATTTTTGTCATTTTTGTCATTTTTGTCATTTTTGTCATTTTTGTCATTTTGTCATTTTTGTCATTTTTGTCATTTTTGTCATTTTTGTCATTTTTGTCATTTTGTCATTTTTGTCATTTTTGTCATTTTTTGTCATTTTTGTCATTTTTGTCATTTTTGTCATTTTTGTCATTTTTGTCATTTTTGTCATTTTTGTCATTTTTGTCATTTTTGTCATTTTGTCATTTTTGTCATTTTTGTCATTTTTGTCATTTTTGTCATTTTTGTCATTTTTGTCATTTTTGTCATTTTTGTCATTTTTGTCATTTTTGTCATTTTGTCATTTTTGTCATTTTTGTCATTTTTGTCATTTTTGTCATTTTTGTCATTTTTTGTCATTTTTGTCATTTTTGTCATTTTTGTCATTTTTGTCATTTTTGTCATTTTTGTCATTTTTGTCATTTTTGTCATTTTTGTCATTTTTGTCATTTTTTGTCATTTTTGTCATTTTTGTCATTTTTGTCATTTTTGTCATTTTTGTCATTTTTGTCATTTTTGTCATTTTTGTCATTTTTGTCATTTTTGTCATTTTTGTCATTTTTGTCATTTTTGTCATTTTTGTCATTTTTGTCATTTTTGTCATTTTTGTCATTTTTGTCATTTTTGTCATTTTTGTCATTTTTGTCATTTTTGTCATTTTTTGTCATTTTGTCATTTTTGTCATTTTTGTCATTTTTGTCATTTTTGTCATTTTTGTCATTTTGTCATTTTTGTCATTTTTGTCATTTTTGTCATTTTTGTCATTTTTGTCATTTTTGTCATTTTTGTCATTTTTGTCATTTTTGTCATTTTTGTCATTTTTGTCATTTTTGTCATTTTTGTCATTTTTGTCATTTTTGTCATTTTTGTCATTTTTGTCATTTTTTGTCATTTTTGTCATTTTTGTCATTTTTGTCATTTTTGTCATTTTTGTCATTTTTGTCATTTTTGTCATTTTTGTCATTTTTTGTCATTTTTGTCATTTTTTGTCATTTTTGTCATTTTTGTCATTTTTGTCATTTTTGTCATTTTTGTCATTTTTGTCATTTTTGTCATTTTTGTCATTTTTGTCATTTTTGTCATTTTTGTCATTTTTGTCATTTTTGTCATTTTTGTCATTTTTGTCATTTTTGTCATTTTTGTCATTTTTGTCATTTTTGTCATTTTTGTCATTTTTGTCATTTTTGTCATTTTTGTCATTTTTGTCATTTTTGTCATTTTTTGTCATTTTGTCATTTTTGTCATTTTTGTCATTTTTGTCATTTTTTGTCATTTTTGTCATTTTTGTCATTTTTGTCATTTTTGTCATTTTTGTCATTTTTGTCATTTTTGTCATTTTTGTCATTTTTGTCATTTTTGTCATTTTTGTCATTTTTGTCATTTTTGTCATTTTTGTCATTTTTGTCATTTTTGTCATTTTTGTCATTTTTGTCATTTTTGTCATTTTTGTCATTTTTGTCATTTTTGTCATTTTTGTCATTTTTGTCATTTTTGTCATTTTTGTCATTTTTGTCATTTTTGTCATTTTTGTCATTTTTGTCATTTTTGTCATTTTTGTCATTTTTGTCATTTTTGTCATTTTTGTCATTTTTGTCATTTTTGTCATTTTTGTCATTTTTGTCATTTTTGTCATTTTTGTCATTTTTGTCATTTTTGTCATTTTTGTCATTTTTGTCATTTTTGTCATTTTTGTCATTTTTGTCATTTTTGTCATTTTTGTCATTTTTGTCATTTTTGTCATTTTTGTCATTTTTGTCATTTTTGTCATTTTTGTCATTTTTGTCATTTTTGTCATTTTTGTCATTTTTGTCATTTTTGTCATTTTTGTCATTTTTGTCATTTTTGTCATTTTTGTCATTTTTGTCATTTTTGTCATTTTTGTCATTTTTGTCATTTTTGTCATTTTTGTCATTTTTGTCATTTTTGTCATTTTTGTCATTTTTGTCATTTTTGTCATTTTTGTCATTTTTGTCATTTTTGTCATTTTTGTCATTTTTGTCATTTTTGTCATTTTTGTCATTTTTGTCATTTTTGTCATTTTTGTCATTTTTGTCATTTTTGTCATTTTTGTCATTTTTGTCATTTTTGTCATTTTTGTCATTTTTGTCATTTTTGTCATTTTTGTCATTTTTGTCATTTTTGTCATTTTTGTCATTTTTGTCATTTTTGTCATTTTTGTCATTTTTGTCATTTTTGTCATTTTTGTCATTTTTGTCATTTTTGTCATTTTTGTCATTTTTGTCATTTTTGTCATTTTTGTCATTTTTGTCATTTTTGTCATTTTTGTCATTTTTGTCATTTTTGTCATTTTTGTCATTTTTGTCATTTTTGTCATTTTTGTCATTTTTGTCATTTTTGTCATTTTTGTCATTTTTGTCATTTTTGTCATTTTTGTCATTTTTGTCATTTTTGTCATTTTTGTCATTTTTGTCATTTTTGTCATTTTTGTCATTTTTGTCATTTTTGTCATTTTTGTCATTTTTGTCATTTTTGTCATTTTTGTCATTTTTGTCATTTTTGTCATTTTTGTCATTTTTGTCATTTTTGTCATTTTTGTCATTTTTGTCATTTTTGTCATTTTTGTCATTTTTGTCATTTTTGTCATTTTTGTCATTTTTGTCATTTTTGTCATTTTTGTCATTTTTGTCATTTTTGTCATTTTTGTCATTTTTGTCATTTTTGTCATTTTTGTCATTTTTGTCATTTTTGTCATTTTTGTCATTTTTGTCATTTTTGTCATTTTTGTCATTTTTGTCATTTTTGTCATTTTTGTCATTTTTGTCATTTTTGTCATTTTTGTCATTTTTGTCATTTTTGTCATTTTTGTCATTTTTGTCATTTTTGTCATTTTTGTCATTTTTGTCATTTTTGTCATTTTTGTCATTTTTGTCATTTTTGTCATTTTTGTCATTTTTGTCATTTTTGTCATTTTTGTCATTTTTGTCATTTTTGTCATTTTTGTCATTTTTGTCATTTTTGTCATTTTTGTCATTTTTGTCATTTTTGTCATTTTTGTCATTTTTGTCATTTTTGTCATTTTTGTCATTTTTGTCATTTTTGTCATTTTTGTCATTTTTGTCATTTTTGTCATTTTTGTCATTTTTGTCATTTTTGTCATTTTTGTCATTTTTGTCATTTTTGTCATTTTTGTCATTTTTGTCATTTTTGTCATTTTTGTCATTTTTGTCATTTTTGTCATTTTTGTCATTTTTGTCATTTTTGTCATTTTTGTCATTTTTGTCATTTTTGTCATTTTTGTCATTTTTGTCATTTTTGTCATTTTTGTCATTTTTGTCATTTTTGTCATTTTTGTCATTTTTGTCATTTTTGTCATTTTTGTCATTTTTGTCATTTTTGTCATTTTTGTCATTTTTGTCATTTTTGTCATTTTTGTCATTTTTGTCATTTTTGTCATTTTTGTCATTTTTGTCATTTTTGTCATTTTTGTCATTTTTGTCATTTTTGTCATTTTTGTCATTTTTGTCATTTTTGTCATTTTTGTCATTTTTGTCATTTTTGTCATTTTTGTCATTTTTGTCATTTTTGTCATTTTTGTCATTTTTGTCATTTTTGTCATTTTTGTCATTTTTGTCATTTTTGTCATTTTTGTCATTTTTGTCATTTTTGTCATTTTTGTCATTTTTGTCATTTTTGTCATTTTTGTCATTTTTGTCATTTTTGTCATTTTTGTCATTTTTGTCATTTTTGTCATTTTTGTCATTTTTGTCATTTTTGTCATTTTTGTCATTTTTGTCATTTTTGTCATTTTTGTCATTTTTGTCATTTTTGTCATTTTTGTCATTTTTGTCATTTTTGTCATTTTTGTCATTTTTGTCATTTTTGTCATTTTTGTCATTTTTGTCATTTTTGTCATTTTTGTCATTTTTGTCATTTTTGTCATTTTTGTCATTTTTGTCATTTTTGTCATTTTTGTCATTTTTGTCATTTTTGTCATTTTTGTCATTTTTGTCATTTTTGTCATTTTTGTCATTTTTGTCATTTTTGTCATTTTTGTCATTTTTGTCATTTTTGTCATTTTTGTCATTTTTGTCATTTTTGTCATTTTTGTCATTTTTGTCATTTTTGTCATTTTTGTCATTTTTGTCATTTTTGTCATTTTTGTCATTTTTGTCATTTTTGTCATTTTTGTCATTTTTGTCATTTTTGTCATTTTTGTCATTTTTGTCATTTTTGTCATTTTTGTCATTTTTGTCATTTTTGTCATTTTTGTCATTTTTGTCATTTTTGTCATTTTTGTCATTTTTGTCATTTTTGTCATTTTTGTCATTTTTGTCATTTTTGTCATTTTTGTCATTTTTGTCATTTTTGTCATTTTTGTCATTTTTGTCATTTTTGTCATTTTTGTCATTTTTGTCATTTTTGTCATTTTTGTCATTTTTGTCATTTTTGTCATTTTTGTCATTTTTGTCATTTTTGTCATTTTTGTCATTTTTGTCATTTTTGTCATTTTTGTCATTTTTGTCATTTTTGTCATTTTTGTCATTTTTGTCATTTTTGTCATTTTTGTCATTTTTGTCATTTTTGTCATTTTTGTCATTTTTGTCATTTTTGTCATTTTTGTCATTTTTGTCATTTTTGTCATTTTTGTCATTTTTGTCATTTTTGTCATTTTTGTCATTTTTGTCATTTTTGTCATTTTTGTCATTTTTGTCATTTTTGTCATTTTTGTCATTTTTGTCATTTTTGTCATTTTTGTCATTTTTGTCATTTTTGTCATTTTTGTCATTTTTGTCATTTTTGTCATTTTTGTCATTTTTGTCATTTTTGTCATTTTTGTCATTTTTGTCATTTTTGTCATTTTTGTCATTTTTGTCATTTTTGTCATTTTTGTCATTTTTGTCATTTTTGTCATTTTTGTCATTTTTGTCATTTTTGTCATTTTTGTCATTTTTGTCATTTTTGTCATTTTTGTCATTTTTGTCATTTTTGTCATTTTTGTCATTTTTGTCATTTTTGTCATTTTTGTCATTTTTGTCATTTTTGTCATTTTTGTCATTTTTGTCATTTTTGTCATTTTTGTCATTTTTGTCATTTTTGTCATTTTTGTCATTTTTGTCATTTTTGTCATTTTTGTCATTTTTGTCATTTTTGTCATTTTTGTCATTTTTGTCATTTTTGTCATTTTTGTCATTTTTGTCATTTTTGTCATTTTTGTCATTTTTGTCATTTTTGTCATTTTTGTCATTTTTGTCATTTTTGTCATTTTTGTCATTTTTGTCATTTTTGTCATTTTTGTCATTTTTGTCATTTTTGTCATTTTTGTCATTTTTGTCATTTTTGTCATTTTTGTCATTTTTGTCATTTTTGTCATTTTTGTCATTTTTGTCATTTTTGTCATTTTTGTCATTTTTGTCATTTTTGTCATTTTTGTCATTTTTGTCATTTTTGTCATTTTTGTCATTTTTGTCATTTTTGTCATTTTTGTCATTTTTGTCATTTTTGTCATTTTTGTCATTTTTGTCATTTTTGTCATTTTTGTCATTTTTGTCATTTTTGTCATTTTTGTCATTTTTGTCATTTTTGTCATTTTTGTCATTTTTGTCATTTTTGTCATTTTTGTCATTTTTGTCATTTTTGTCATTTTTGTCATTTTTGTCATTTTTGTCATTTTTGTCATTTTTGTCATTTTTGTCATTTTTGTCATTTTTGTCATTTTTGTCATTTTTGTCATTTTTGTCATTTTTGTCATTTTTGTCATTTTTGTCATTTTTGTCATTTTTGTCATTTTTGTCATTTTTGTCATTTTTGTCATTTTTGTCATTTTTGTCATTTTTGTCATTTTTGTCATTTTTGTCATTTTTGTCATTTTTGTCATTTTTGTCATTTTTGTCATTTTTGTCATTTTTGTCATTTTTGTCATTTTTGTCATTTTTGTCATTTTTGTCATTTTTGTCATTTTTGTCATTTTTGTCATTTTTGTCATTTTTGTCATTTTTGTCATTTTTGTCATTTTTGTCATTTTTGTCATTTTTGTCATTTTTGTCATTTTTGTCATTTTTGTCATTTTTGTCATTTTTGTCATTTTTGTCATTTTTGTCATTTTTGTCATTTTTGTCATTTTTGTCATTTTTGTCATTTTTGTCATTTTTGTCATTTTTGTCATTTTTGTCATTTTTGTCATTTTTGTCATTTTTGTCATTTTTGTCATTTTTGTCATTTTTGTCATTTTTGTCATTTTTGTCATTTTTGTCATTTTTGTCATTTTTGTCATTTTTGTCATTTTTGTCATTTTTGTCATTTTTGTCATTTTTGTCATTTTTGTCATTTTTGTCATTTTTGTCATTTTTGTCATTTTTGTCATTTTTGTCATTTTTGTCATTTTTATCATTTTTATCATTTTTGTCATTTTTGTCATTTTTGTCATTTTTGTCATTTTTGTCATTTTTGTCATTTTTGTCATTTTTGTCATTTTTGTCATTTTTGTCATTTTTGTCATTTTTGTCATTTTTGTCATTTTTGTCATTTTTGTCATTTTTGTCATTTTTGTCATTTTTGTCATTTTTGTCATTTTTGTCATTTTTGTCATTTTTGTCATTTTTGTCATTTTTGTCATTTTTGTCATTTTTGTCATTTTTGTCATTTTTGTCATTTTTGTCATTTTTGTCATTTTTGTCATTTTTGTCATTTTTGTCATTTTTGTCATTTTTGTCATTTTTGTCATTTTTGTCATTTTTGTCATTTTTGTCATTTTTGTCATTTTTGTCATTTTTGTCATTTTTGTCATTTTTGTCATTTTTGTCATTTTTGTCATTTTTGTCATTTTTGTCATTTTTTACGTCATTTTTTACGTCAGTTTTTACGTCATTCATCAAAGTAATGCAGAGAAAAAAAAAATTCATTACCAAGCTCGGATCCACGAACGAAACAAGAATTACGTTGATTTTTTTTTTTTTTTTTATACAAAATATTCATTTTTTCTATTCAAACATAAAGTTTAAATGTACCCATGTAAACAATACTCAAAATTTCTGCAAAAAATCATCGATTAGTTTTGAACTAAAACGAAGGTTTTTAGATCCTAGGGTTAGAGAAACTCCAAGATGGTCGAAAATCGACACAGTCTAATGTATAATTTCTGCTCACGTTGTACACATTTGAAAACTTCTTAATCCATACGCCCAGAAAGCTGGAAATTTGATCAATTATCACTGCTCGGAATGAAACTCAACTGAACCATAACTTCTGTGATCGTGTTGCTAGGTGGATTGTCCGTTCACTCACTCGGGACATTCTCCCTTAATTGACAGCTATTAGTTGCCAGAGGTCTTAGCTACTTTACTTCTCGATTAACAGATTTCGGGCGTAGATGCCTATTTTCAGGGCGGGGAGTTCAATTCCCCAAGTCACCTCTCCGGCAGGTGGGTGGCAACAATCAACCTTTACCAAACCGAACATAATCTGCCTCTAACCGGATTCCCGACGACTATGCAAAGACCGCACTCATCTACGAGGTCACATTGTGATGGTCCTTTTTTTTATCTATGGACTACATTTTATTTCCGTTCTTGGGAAAAGGGTGAAAAGTTTTCCCTACCGGAAGCCATATGTGGGAGTAACTCACACAATCAAAACCGCCAGAAAGTAAACCGGGATGGGGTTCAGGGAAGAGTGTTTTGTTTGGTTGGACTTTTCTAAGCTTAGAGAAAACTTTCGGTAACGAACAGCGGGAGCATAAATAACCCTTTACTCAAGGGGAGGAAAAAAAGATCTACACATGAGTATAGCACAAAATTTTCTGCAAAATCATGAATGAAGGGAAACCAAAACCTCGCCGTTGGTGGTTGGCTGTGTGAGGATTTAGGCACTTCCCGTTGATTCTTTCCGAGAGTTTTCAATTCCCCGACCCAGCGGCGTTTATCAATGTCGCCTTTGTTGATGTGCCGATTGATGATGTTGGTTTTTCGCCTAACATATGTACACATAAACTAACGAACACCTTTCTGAATCGGAAAGCATCCCACCTACACACAAAAAAAACTAACTGACAGTTGCGAATCAAGAGGTTTTTTTTTTATTCCCGCAAAGGATTTATGAGTCAGTCTGGAAATTCATTTTTCCGAGGAAGAGTATTTTATTTTACCCGACTTAGCAAGACATTCCGGTAAATGTTTGTCCAACAGTTTGTGCGGAAGCCCTTTGGCTGCTGTTTTGTTGTTGTGACGCTGGAAAGTTAGAATCGAGAAGCTTGTCGAAAAGTTTCCGACGATTTTTTTTTGTAAACATATATATTTCGGGTTTTATTCTCTACAATGCATTCATTCTACAAGGTCTGGCAATGTAACGTAAAATCTAGAGCCCCTACCGTTAAATCGCTACTGCTAGCTTCTAAGATAAAGTTTACATATACTATAAACAATTTTATCGCTTTATTTCTTCTCACTGCTCTGGTATTTTTAAAATCAGGATATACAAAATTCTGAAAACTTACTCTCTTATTCAAAGCTGACTCTAATTTCGATTTTAAAAAAGACCACAAATGTACTATTTTACTGTAACTGGATAATTTATGTTCCAAATCTTCAACAACTGTCGGATAGTGCACACAAAATGCACTATCTGCCCTATTCTACCGAAACATCAACGCTGCATGTGGTATTCTTTGATTCACCAAAAGATAATATAAAGATTTTTCCATTGTAGAGAGAGTTCGGTTCCGAATGTTCCTCCAAAGCTGTTTCCATTCCACCGATGGGTTTTCTGCGACGATTTTTGGTGTTTTCATCTTTCCTCTAAAGACCTCTAAAAGTGATGTTGTGGATGGGTTTTCTCGAACTTGATCAGCGATGTAGGGCAGCTCACGAGCAACTATTTTGAGGCATGGATATAACGCTGGAATTACTCTTGGATAAGGTGGATTAACGAATAATCCTTCAAATGTTGAAGTAAAAGGCATGTGTTCTCGACAACGATTCAGGGAGCTTTGAAAAAAGTTTGTTATTTTAGGCAACTTTAATATAATAAAAAAATTGTGTAACAGTTTTATTTTAATTTGCATCAGAAAAATAACTATCAAAAAAAACTTTAAAATGACAAATAATAAACTGAAATTATCAACAAAAATATAAAAATGTGGATTTTCATTAATTCAACATCCTCAGTTTTTAAATTTTAACATTATTGGAAAAGTTTTTCCCCGCTCAGAACAGCGATTTGTCGATCTCAGATCGATCTTCGTGAAATCGATCTTTACAACTCAGATTTTCGATTTTTTGGATCAATTCTTCAAGATGAAAAAAATCGATTAGATCAATTTATTTTCGATATGATCTTTCTAGTTTTTGGATTTTTCTCGCTGCGCCGAGATATTTAGATCCAATATTGAATACCGTTTTAATGTCAAACGTCGTCATCTGTTGAGCATTTGGTTTAAGGTTGACAGATTATTGCTCAAATATTTTATATTAAATTTATATTTGGTCGGGTTGTGCGAATTTCATTTGAAAAAGCCCGGTTTTCGACCTGATTCATTTAAATTTTATTTGCAAAACCAAACAAAACACTCAAGTCGAGCATTTCTAGTACCTAATTTTTTCACCTAAGAGACGAAATTTGAAACCTTCAGTACAGTTCAAAATCTGCTGATAGGTTTCGATAAAAAAATTTCCAATATTTTTCAAAAAATTTATTGATTAATATCTGGGATTTACGCAAATTTGAAAGGATGTTGCCCGGATTTAAGGTAGAATATTTTTAATTTACATGCTTGCATTTTGCCAAGTTTTTAGATAAAACAGCCCGGCCCGGATACGCGCGGGAAAATTCTTGCAACCTTAATCAATTTGATATCAGAGTTTGATTGTCGTTCGTGGTGTTTTTTATACAGTTTTCGATACATCGCGATGTATCGTGAGAACCTCAATTGAAACGTTAATATATTTTGCTCTACATTGTTAACTCTGAAAATGACCGATCTATCAGAGATCGACTCTCCAGCTTCAAACTTTCAAATGAATCGATCATACAGTGAGCGAAATAAGAATAGCACCACTATGTGTTTTGCTTGTTAAAATATGAATGTTTGAAAATCACCAAAATTTTCTTCTATAAATTGTGTTGAATTGTTTAATGGATAAATCAAGCATAAGTTTACTTTTTTGTGGACGTTGCAATTGGCGTTGAGGACCAAAACTATGGAAAAAGGGTGCGAAATAAGAATAGAACCATTTGTGTTTTTTCAACAAAAACAAGATTATTAGTGTGTAAAAGTGAATAATAATGCTTCTACGAATTATTTGAATAGTTTACTGCATTTTAAGTAGTTTTCTAGAATTACAAAGATTTTCGAAGGTTTTAAAATAGTGTTTTAAGCGACGCTCTTCTAGAACTAAGTAATTTGATATTTGAGCAGTAATTCTTTACCAAACTTCTTACTTTCTTCATTGAAATGACGTGAAATGATGAATCAAACATTTTCGGTTTATTTTAAATCAGAAAAAAAACAGGTTGGTATTCATAAACTTAGATTTTTTTTAAATAAACATCACTTTTTCCAGTTTCAAGTCATAGATGGCAGCACTATCTTGCCGTTAAACCCAATTTAAGTCTTAATATTGATTTTTCAAGTTTATTTAGGCCCAAATTCATCATTTCGATGTAGTTTTCCAACACAGTTTTGTTGGAGTTCCCGCTGCAGAAATCTTTTCCGGATTTGCAAAAAAAAAAACACCAGCACAAGAATAAAACACCGCCAAAATTCCTGCACATCTCAACTTCCGATGCAATTTCAAATCATACCAATAATACTGCTAGTTATCTGGTTCATCAAGCTCCATCGGAAAGTACAAAATTATTCTGATTATCGGTCCAAGAAATTCACTTTTATGGGTTCAGATAAAATTCTTATTTATTGATATTCTGATCTTAGAATTTCCAAGGCGGTCACACGATACCAAGTACTTATTTCTTGACCAAAATCATCCAGCACACCTAAATTAATCCCAGATATTCGAAAATGAGCATCAATTTGGTTTAATTGCAAGATAGTGTCGCCATCTACGATTTGAAACTAGAGAAATAGCGTTCGACTATTTAAAAACATTAGTATTTTTGAATTTGAAGCCTGTTTTTTTAATCAAATTCAGCATCAAATCTATGTTTCGTCAATTTGTATCATACTTATGAATGGTAATGAAGAAATAAAGCAGTTTGATGAAATATTTTAGCTCAAGAATCAAATTCCTAAACGCTAGAGGAGCATCTCTTGAAACCCCCTTTTAAAACCTTTGAAAATCTTCGAAATTCTAGAAAATTCCTTAAAACACAGTTATCTATTCGGATAATTCGTAGAAGCATTATTATTCACTTTTATACAGTAAATTTTTAGAAATAATCTTGTTTTTGTTGAAAAAACACAAGTGGTTCTATTCTTATTTCGCACCCTTTTTCCAAAGTTTTGGTCCTCAACGCCAATTGCAACGTCCAAAAAAAGTAAACTTATGCTTGATTTATCCGTTAAACAATTCAAAACAATTTATAGAACAAAGTTTTGGTGATTTTCAAACATTCATATTTTAACAAGCAAAACACATAGTGGTGCTATTCTTATTTCGCTCACTGTACGACCGTTTCACTGAATCGATCTTGGAGGTCAATCTTTTCCTGAAGATTTAACAATCCTACTCAGAAGTGAAATACAAAGAATGGGTTTTAATTAAATGACGATTTTTGTCTATGAAACAGCTCTCATTTCAAGGTACAATGTACTTTTCGGGAAAAAACTAAATGTTAACTCAAAGAAATTATTACTGTGAATTTTAAATTCTCACAAGTCACATTTAATAAATTTGAACAAAAATTTGAACTATTAAATAATTCTTCAAGAGGAAAATTAGAATTTACGAATTCCTCTAAGATTTCATGAAAAACAGGATGAAAGCCTAAACTTCAGGCAATTTCTTATAGAGTGACAACGAATCGTTATTTTTTTCTACATACTAGAAAAAACTAAAACAAACATTAACAATCGAATTCAAAAATTAATGCAAGAAGGTTTTTACGTAAGTATATTTTTAAAGCTAAATCTAGGAACAAAAGAAATAGTTAATTCCTTAGTTTAAAAAAAAGCTTCGGCGTTTCGAACATTTCATCGATGCCTTCACCATCAGTATATAGAGCAACTTAAACATGATATATATAACGTTAAAAGAATCTTTCATGAGGGATTTATTCATGAGGGAGGAATCTGTGAACATATTTAGATTTGAATGGATTGAAAGTTCACAAATATTAATATTACTGTTTTATCCATTCTTTTCAGAATTTTCAACGGAGTAGTAACAAGCACCATAAAAGTAAGTTTCTCTTTTTTTTTTTCAAATAACAAAGTTATTATTAAAACAGAATGACAAATTAAGATAATCTTATTTTATATCGAACAACGATACATCGTCGTTACAGTTCAGTAACTCGCCGAAAACACAACTTTCCTTCAATGTTAGGCCGGGATAAAAGTTTAATTTGTCTTTTGTAAACGTTTTAGAAATTTTATTGAAAAATGTGATAAATTCTTTGAAAATTCAAATAGAAAAAAAATCTAAATTCAAACTATAGCAAATGGAAATTGAATCACCTTTGGAATTAGTTTTTTTTTTAATTTTCGATCGTAAATAACTCAATTTTAAATTATATATTGATTGTTTGCAAATGCATAGTTTGATTATGAAAAACACACCTATCGCTATACACCTTGGTCAAATATTCGATTTATCAGTCTAAACAACATTATTTTTCGCAAAAAAATAGAATTTTAAGCTCAAAAACTGAAATCTGAATATGACTCTGAAACTGAAATCGAATCCAATCTTCCATTTCCAACAAAAGTTTTGGGTAGACTCGCTGTATTTATATACTGCAAAATGATTCCAAACTTTTCTACTGTATTTCATTTCTAATGCCGAAATCTTTCTTCTGACTATGACCTTTTTCAACTGAAATTTTATTTTGAGACTAAATCTTAAAGAGGATCTTTCCTTCTAGAATGAGCAAGCCTTACATGATACTTGTTTTTAACTCATTTTTAAATTTTAAATATTATTTTCATTTTCGATCTCATATATTTTTTTGTAAACCTCTTCCAAAGCGGTGTGTTAGCTTGGTTTTAAAAGAGTTGATGCGGTTTTTTTTTCATACGATTCTGAATTGCCATCCTGATAATATTTTTAAGTGAACTTAATGAATCAAAACAATCGAATTCTTTTCTATGCAGTCTATACGTAAAATCAGGTCAAAAGTTGTCCGTGGTTAAAATTTGTTAGGAAAATGCTAGGAATATTTAAATAAGGTAGTGTCGAGAGCCATATTGGATTTTGCTTGTGACGTCAAAAAAAAGGAATTTATCGAAAAATCGCTGCAGAAATCTTTTCCGGATTTGCAAAAAAAAAAACACCAGCACAAGAATAAAACACCGCCAAAATTCCTGCACATCTCAACTTCCGATGCAATTTCAAATCATACCAATAATACTGCTAGTTATCTGGTTCATCAAGCTCCATCGGAAAGTACAAAATTATTCTGATTATCGGTCCAAGAAATTCACTTTTATGGGTTCAGATAAAATTCTTATTTATTGATATTCTGATCTTAGAATTTCCAAGGCGGTCACACGATACCAAGTACTTATTTCTTGACCAAAATCATCCAGCACACCTAAATTAATCCCAGATATTCGAAAATGAGCATCAATTTGGTTTAATTGCAAGATAGTGTCGCCATCTACGATTTGAAACTAGAGAAATAGCGTTCGACTATTTAAAAACATTAGTATTTTTGAATTTGAAGCCTGTTTTTTTAATCAAATTCAGCATCAAATCTATGTTTCGTCAATTTGTATCATACTTATGAATGGTAATGAAGAAATAAAGCAGTTTGATGAAATATTTTAGCTCAAGAATCAAATTCCTAAACGCTAGAGGAGCATCTCTTGAAACCCCCTTTTAAAACCTTTGAAAATCTTCGAAATTCTAGAAAATTCCTTAAAACACAGTTATCTATTCGGATAATTCGTAGAAGCATTATTATTCACTTTTATACAGTAAATTTTTAGAAATAATCTTGTTTTTGTTGAAAAAACACAAGTGGTTCTATTCTTATTTCGCACCCTTTTTCCAAAGTTTTGGTCCTCAACGCCAATTGCAACGTCCAAAAAAAGTAAACTTATGCTTGATTTATCCGTTAAACAATTCAAAACAATTTATAGAACAAAGTTTTGGTGATTTTCAAACATTCATATTTTAACAAGCAAAACACATAGTGGTGCTATTCTTATTTCGCTCACTGTACGACCGTTTCACTGAATCGATCTTGGAGGTCAATCTTTTCCTGAAGATTTAACAATCCTACTCAGAAGTGAAATACAAAGAATGGGTTTTAATTAAATGACGATTTTTGTCTATGAAACAGCTCTCATTTCAAGGTACAATGTACTTTTCGGGAAAAAACTAAATGTTAACTCAAAGAAATTATTACTGTGAATTTTAAATTCTCACAAGTCACATTTAATAAATTTGAACAAAAATTTGAACTATTAAATAATTCTTCAAGAGGAAAATTAGAATTTACGAATTCCTCTAAGATTTCATGAAAAACAGGATGAAAGCCTAAACTTCAGGCAATTTCTTATAGAGTGACAACGAATCGTTATTTTTTTCTACATACTAGAAAAAACTAAAACAAACATTAACAATCGAATTCAAAAATTAATGCAAGAAGGTTTTTACGTAAGTATATTTTTAAAGCTAAATCTAGGAACAAAAGAAATAGTTAATTCCTTAGTTTAAAAAAAAGCTTCGGCGTTTCGAACATTTCATCGATGCCTTCACCATCAGTATATAGAGCAACTTAAACATGATATATATAACGTTAAAAGAATCTTTCATGAGGGATTTATTCATGAGGGAGGAATCTGTGAACATATTTAGATTTGAATGGATTGAAAGTTCACAAATATTAATATTACTGTTTTATCCATTCTTTTCAGAATTTTCAACGGAGTAGTAACAAGCACCATAAAAGTAAGTTTCTCTTTTTTTTTTTCAAATAACAAAGTTATTATTAAAACAGAATGACAAATTAAGATAATCTTATTTTATATCGAACAACGATACATCGTCGTTACAGTTCAGTAACTCGCCGAAAACACAACTTTCCTTCAATGTTAGGCCGGGATAAAAGTTTAATTTGTCTTTTGTAAACGTTTTAGAAATTTTATTGAAAAATGTGATAAATTCTTTGAAAATTCAAATAGAAAAAAAATCTAAATTCAAACTATAGCAAATGGAAATTGAATCACCTTTGGAATTAGTTTTTTTTTTAATTTTCGATCGTAAATAACTCAATTTTAAATTATATATTGATTGTTTGCAAATGCATAGTTTGATTATGAAAAACACACCTATCGCTATACACCTTGGTCAAATATTCGATTTATCAGTCTAAACAACATTATTTTTCGCAAAAAAATAGAATTTTAAGCTCAAAAACTGAAATCTGAATATGACTCTGAAACTGAAATCGAATCCAATCTTCCATTTCCAACAAAAGTTTTGGGTAGACTCGCTGTATTTATATACTGCAAAATGATTCCAAACTTTTCTACTGTATTTCATTTCTAATGCCGAAATCTTTCTTCTGACTATGACCTTTTTCAACTGAAATTTTATTTTGAGACTAAATCTTAAAGAGGATCTTTCCTTCTAGAATGAGCAAGCCTTACATGATACTTGTTTTTAACTCATTTTTAAATTTTAAATATTATTTTCATTTTCGATCTCATATATTTTTTTGTAAACCTCTTCCAAAGCGGTGTGTTAGCTTGGTTTTAAAAGAGTTGATGCGGTTTTTTTTTCATACGATTCTGAATTGCCATCCTGATAATATTTTTAAGTGAACTTAATGAATCAAAACAATCGAATTCTTTTCTATGCAGTCTATACGTAAAATCAGGTCAAAAGTTGTCCGTGGTTAAAATTTGTTAGGAAAATGCTAGGAATATTTAAATAAGGTAGTGTCGAGAGCCATATTGGATTTTGCTTGTGACGTCAAAAAAAAGGAATTTATCGAAAATTCATATGTGAATGGCAGAAATTTCAAAGAAAAACACATTTTAGAACGATAATGAATTTAAATTTCATTTTTATTGTGTTGTAAGGCCTTTATTTCAGTATGCAATTTTTTGGTCCATTAATTTTTTTTTTTTTTTTTGTTTCGATTATAGTCGTTTTCACATCTTTATATCATTGGTCCATTAAAGATTGCGTTATATTTTTTTATCCCATTTTCATAATAAATGCAATGTCATCTTGAAGCTAAAATGTGCAAAAACGAAGAAAAAAACAGTTTAAAAAGGTCTAGCTGGTAGTTTTTGATTGTTTAACTGATTTTTATACAACCGGTTTAGCGTATTCAATTCTTATGTAGAACAATGAACGGCAATTAATGATCGTTAACTCGATTTACTAAAATGCCAATAAATAATTGTGATTTTGTATTAAAGTTTGTTTTTGATTACTTTATTGTAATAAGGATCTTAAACTGCACTGATTTGATCATTTTAAGGAAGACTTTGAACTAATTTCAAAGTTTTGTAAATTTGAGAAGGGAAAATCCACCATTTTTTCGAACTTCGATGGTCTATTTTATATAAAAATTACTCAAAAATCCAACGTTTTTTGTACCGATCTTGAAAAGCAAGAATCCTTCTAGAATAAAATGTTTTAAAAATTGAAAATTTCCGGCAAATTTTCCGAGTTATCAACAAAAAAGGCAAATTTCTTAGTAAATTAACAGATTTTTCGTGATTGTGACGTCGCAGTATGTACTAATACTAGAGCAGGGCTGCCTTGACACCACCTTCTTTAAATATATCTTGAGGAAAATGATAATAATTGTTATTTATTATTAATTTTGATTGACATTTATTTTCTATTTTAATCATCAATTGAAGGGTTGATTGTACAATTCTTCTATAGTATTTTGAATTAAAAAAATAATTAAAAATTAAAATTTGCTGATGATGATGCAGTTGATGATTGAATTTAATTTGATCAAAAGAAGCAAATATTCAATATTAGTTCTAGAGTGCCTGTGATCAAAGAGGGAGATAAAAACTTTTCCTTCTACAAAATTCTTTCAGTTGTCAAAATAAAAAGGAAAAAGGACCTTTTTGAAGTTCAAAGTATCAATTTTATAAATTCATTATCTATACATCATGTTCAATTAAACTAACAAAGTACATGTCATGTCGCGAATAATCAATAAGAATCTGATAAAAATAATAAAAATTAGGAATTCTTAGTTTTGTTGTGACCATTGAAAGCCCAAAGCAAATAGAAATTAAGCTTAAAATTATTAACTTTGAATGATTATTTGAACTTTTTAGAAATTTATTCAAAAATATGATTGTTTCCATTACATAAATTAATAATAAAATAGTAAATGAAAAGTTTATTAATTGTCAACCGCAGGTTTTAAAGTAAAGAATTTAAAGCTCTGAAGATTTTGTCACTTTCAATTGAAATATTGTGTATTGAAAAGAAAGAATGGAGAAAAAAAAATTAAGATTCAAATACTTATCTTTTCATTCCATAAAATTTAGAATGGAAAAACGAAGACAAACTTAGTAAAAAAATTTCAAAAAATATTAATAGTTTGAGTTTAAAGTCCGGTGAATGAACTTAAAAATAATAAAAACCGAACTATAATTTATTTGAAAATAAAAAAAATTAAGATAAAAAATAGGAGAGTATTTAATAATCAAGAAGTATTTTTTCAATAAACACGTTTAACTTCAGTGTTTCAATAATTGATTTGGAAAATTTAAGCACCAAATCTTTTTTTCAAATTTGGTAAATCTTCTAAATTTAGATTTGGTGATATGAAGTTTAAATATGTTTTAAAATGTGTGAGTTTTAAGTGAACTCAATCATTGATAACTGATAAATTATCAAATCTACATTTAAGGAAAAATCTGATTTTGAAATTGTTTATTATACCTCATATAATTTAGGAATAATATTTTTATGATAAGGATGCATGATCTGAAACAGCTAAATTCTAGAGTTTTTTAAAATTTCAAAACATAACATTACAAATATTTCTTACATAACTTTGAAGTCTTGAGCAAATTTCTTTGTTTAGTTTTTGTAAAAATATTTTTTTTTTTTCAAAAAAGACAGAACTGATAAAAACTAGTTACGTGGATTCCAACTGGTTCTTGTATAAAATAAGTATTCCAAAAATAAATTTTGAAGAAATGGTTCGTTTCAAACTCTTTTCTTGATTAGTTACACTTCTTAATAAAACTCCATTATTAGGACGTGGAAAGGTTTTTTTTCATGTCAAGTTAAGAGTTTCAACACAAATGGTTGATTGAATAGCAAATCCAAAATTAAATTTCAAAATGTGTTTCAGTTCTTGAACGTCAGAAAGTGCCGTGAAATGAAATCTCTCATGCCTTGGGTCATTTTAGATAAACTTCGCCGGAGACAAGTCAAATTTCTGACTTTCTTGTTAACACTTAAAGGGTGATACGGTCAAGATTTGGTCAAGAGAAAACGCGTGTAAATCGGTGAAATCGTTTATTTAAAAAATCAAATTAAATTTCTTTTTCAAGTTTTATTAGTATAAAATTCAGGAAAAATATTCAGTTAGGCTTCCGTTTTTCCAAATCCGAATAGCTGGGCCTTTCGCTTAACCCCTGCCATCAGATTTTGTACAGCCACCTTGTCCACCTTCTTCGCCGCAGAAAGCCAGTTTGCCTTGAACTGCTGCTCGTCCGTAGCAGCTTTTTTGGTCTTCTTCAGGCTCCGCTTGAAAATAGCCCAGTATTTCTCAATTGGGCGGAGCTCTGGCGTGTTGGGAGGGTACTTGTCCTTGCGAACCACCTGCACGTTGTTGGCGGCGTACCACTCCATGGCCTTTTTACCGTAATGGCAAGATGCCAAATCCGGCCAAAACAGTACGGAACAACCGTGTTTCTTCAGGGAAGGCAGCGGACGATTATTCAAACACTCTTCCACGTAAATTTCTTGGTTGACAGTCCCGGAAGCTATGAAAATGCTGCTTTTCAAGCCACAGGTACAGATGGCTTGCCAAACCAGATATTACTTCGCGAACTTTGACAGTTTCATGTGCTTGAAAATATCTGCTACCTTTCCTCTTCCTTTTGCCTTATAAAACTCCTGTCCCGGAAGCTGCTTGTAATCGACTTTGACGTAGGTTTCGTCGTCCATTACCACGCAGTCAAACTTCGTCAGCATCGTCGTATACAGCTTCCGGGATCGCGCTTTGGCTGTCGTATTTTGTTTATCATCGCGATTTGGAATCACTACCTTCTTGTAAGTCGATAGTTCGGCTCGTTTTTTGGCTCGATGCACGGTTGTAGACGATACACCCAGCTTATTTGCGGCATCTCGGAGAGAGAGGTTAGGGTTTCGCTTGAAACTACCGGCAACTCTATTTGTCGTCTCAGCGGCTTCCGGTTTTCGATTTCCCCCCGATCAAGACTTCCTGGCTGTCGACAAACATTTCCCAAACACTTTAATTACATTTGTAACGGTTGATTTGGCAACTTTTAGCGATTTTGTCAGCTTTGCGTGCGAGTAGCTCGGATTTTCGCGATGCGCGAGCAAAATTTTGATATGCTGCTCTTCTTCCTTGGACGGCATTTTGACAACTGAAGAGTGAATTCCAAAATCAAAATAGGAGCAACATTCTACACACACACATACCTTCAAAATGAGGGATGTTCAGGTTTTTTAAATGCAACATTGAAATTTTGACCGTATCACCCTTTATCCAGGTTGAAAAAAGCCCGATTTTATTTACAAAACCAAACCGAAAACTTTAATTAAGCTTTTATTTTGTTTTTTTTTTCTTAATCTTTGAGTCCAACAACAAATTTTATCAAAATACAAATAAAGTATTTTTGGAAGCCTAAACGATTCGAAATCTGCTGATGTGAAACGTTTCAAGTGTTGCTGTTTAAAAAGTATTATTTCATAGATTTTGCTCAAATTAGCAGAGATTTTGAGATTAAAATTTTGAAATCACAATTTCTTAGATTTGTTCGGTGTGGATACTCACGTAGAGTTCGAGGACTTTGAAAAGTACCTTGTTGAAAAATGAAAAGATCGATTTAGCAGAGATCGATCCTCCAGCTCAACTTTTAAAATTGGATCGATCTTACGACCGTTGATTTGAATCGATTGAGAAATTCCTTAAAATCTTACATTCCCAGAATAAATACACGTCAACTATGAATCGAAGCTATAAACAGCATTTGGTTTTGAAAGAATCCATATAAATCCTATTCAACGGTTTGTATAATGTAAGAAAGTCAAACCACTCTAAAAATCTTTCCTACAACATTGCTTTCGACTTAATGGTTTTTCCAAGACCATTTGAGGAAATCTTACACTCCAAGAACTCCTTACATGTGTGTTTTTTGGATCACAGAAATAAAAAAAAAATCTGTCGATTTTGCAGGACATTTTATTATTTCTAAAAATTTCACCTCGGAAGTTACCGCAGAGTGGTTGTGATGTGTTTTTGGAGCCGTTATCATTTTGACTCAATACGACTGCTGCTGGAAAACCGTGGCTGCGGTTCGGATAAACATTCCTTCGTGATATTGTTGGGAATAAAAAATTGGATAAAAATATGAGTGTTTTTAACATTCGAGGAGGGTTTTTTCGATGAACACGTCTAACGTCACGTCAGTGTTTTAATAGTTGATTTGGTACATATTAGCGCCAAATCTTTTTCCATTTGATCCAGCACCTTTTGTTTCGATGATATGAAGTTTAAAAATGTTTTAAAATGGGTAAGTTTTAAATGAAATCAATCATTCATTGATAACTGATAAACTAACAAATCTACATTTAGAAAAAAAAACTGATTCTGAATTTGTTTAAGGGTAATTTCCAATCGTTGTCCCCTTACCCATTGTTGTACGAAATGACTTAAATTGTCAATATTTCAGCTGTTTGTCAACTTTTTCCCAAAAATAGAACTGTATCATGTTAGTTGAAATTGGTTCGCTCAAACGTGTCATGAAATTATTGAAAGCTCCAGCAAGCGAAGTCTACAATTTCACAAACCTTTTCAATGGATTCCGATTTTATTTATTGAAATGGTTTTAACCTTTTTCGCGAAATACTTTGCTTCTTCTCATGCTGACAAAAAATGAAGCTTAAGAATAGGTAAAATTAATAGCGTATCAAAGGCCAACTTCATTTCAAGCTTATTTGAATTTCCTGGATGATTAAATTGCAAAGTTTTCTTCTTCCTTACAAATTTCTTACAATTGAACATTTTTATTGATTACAGGCAACTGAAGAAATATTCGGATTGTCTTTTTTGCTAAATATCTTAGTGGATATTTGCGTTTAATTATTAATTTTGGTAATTTCTGTGCTCTAATTTACTGTTTTTTACTGAGAACTTTCATATTTAATGCACTCAACGTTGTTTTTCAATAATTCAATCTGCAATTTATTTTTTTCTTTTTAATATATTTCTAAGATACTTATTACAACATTGCGTTGTTTTAGTATTTGAATGTAATGTATTTGAGTATCGTGAGCTGAAACGTAAACTTTTCACTGTCCATTGTTATCACTAAACTTGTGACCGTTAAATTGTGAATTCTTCACAATATTTTCAAGAAGCTAAATGTGCAATCTGTATTCATGTTTTCAATTTATAGTCTCATTTCATGCATAGAAAAATTATGCAATCATTATTGTGTTTAACTGTATCTTTTTGATTTGATTTCTTTTCAATTCAAAAATTTATGAGTTCGTAAAAATGTTATACCAATTATGTTTTCCACTCCGAGCAATTGTTTTCTGTAGCGATACAAGCGCTCCCGTTGAAATCCATCATCAAAGCCTGTAACTTTGCCTCACAGAAGCAGAAGCAGCAGCAGTAAGCAACAGAGAGCGAGCTTCCCCAAAGCAGCTTAAGATGTATCACGTCCTCGGTCCGGAAGCAGCTGGGAAATAAAACAGAAAACATTCACTAAAGACCGGAAACCTTGCCATGTTGCGGAAAAGTCGTGGTGGTTGCGGATGGAACCCTTACTTCCTCTCGGATCCTGTCCCAGGACTTTTCGCCGCATCTCGACCGCACGTTGGCCATCGGTTTTTTGAATCTGAACGAAACCGAGCAGAGAGCAAAAAAAATAATCATCAGTGCACTGGCTGCTTCCTTTTCCCGAGCAGACCTTCAAATCCAAGCCGAGGAAAACAACCGTGAAACTCTTCCGATGAGTCACAATTCTCCGCAGCAGGCTCACACAAACCGGAAATTTATCTCCATTGTGTTTGTTTTCTGCACAGTCCTTACGCTCGTTATTATTTCCTTTCGCTTTCATTATGGTCTTACTGATGCTGCTTCGGGTTTCCATACGGTGGAAAAGATGCGCCTCGAGACTCAAGTAGGTATGCCTATAGGACCTTTCTTATGAAATACGCTGGAGACGATCGGTGGCGTTTCCGGTTAAAGCGGAAACAGTTCACGGAAACAGTTCGGGGAGCAGGACCAGGAGCAATTCTAAGGCAAATAGGAACCATTTCCCCAAGAAGGACACACACACACGTGTTTGCTGTTTGTGGTGGGCAAACAGCAGAGGCGTCGAAACACCAAGATGGAAGATAGATTGCCAGGCAAATTCAATTACTTCATTTGGTGATATTGTTTCGCGGCGTGACAAAGCCTTCAATTGACACTCTTCTGGGAGGATTGCTGTCCCCCACGCGTCGTCAGGCTTGCAAGGCGCACTGGAGGATGAAAGTGATAATTGAATTAAGATATTTTTTTTTTCATCCGTTGAAGAAAGGTTTTGGAGAGTGATTTATTTTATAAGCAAATCTGACAATACTATGATGAGATATCACTTTACATTTACGTTGATACTTGTTTTCTTTCAATTTTTCTAAAATTTGGTATGTGGATTTAGTATCTATATATATAAAAGCAATTTCTACATGTTTGTTTGTCCTCTATAGGCTCAGCCGTCTAAAGCGCTAGAGAGCTGAAATATTGGCATGGATGCTAATGTGGACCAGGAATGAAATATTTTCAGATTTTCGGATGACCCCTTCTGAAGGGAGTCCCATACAAGACAAATATTGTTTTCGCGATATTGACGTCATTTTTCGTCGGATTGTGATGAAAATTTGCACATGAGGGTTTTGAGAGATAGGCAATTGATTTCAAGTAAAGTCTGTTTTACATAGAATCTTGTCAGATAAAATAGATCATTTCTCCGCAAAAAAAAAACGTACAACAAAAGTAAAAATGTCATTTTGTAGGGTTTTCATTGCACTTTAAGAAAAAAAAAAATACATAAAAATCATTCATCAGCTTTTCGGATGAGTTTTCGAACTTTTTTTGTGATGGGGATTTTTTTTTATTATCTGACGGGTTTGCGCCGGGGGTCTTCAGATTTTCCCCAAAATTGAAAATTTGATTCATTTTTGTGACTTAAAATACATGATTTTTTTAGATTTCTAACATTTTTATTTTTTGAGTTAGCTTCGGTTAGATTTTTGTGTAAATAAAAAATAACCATTTTTCAAAGCTACATAACTCTGTTGTTTCTAAACGCAAATTAGGGGCCGTCCATAAATGATGTCACGCGTTAAGGGGAGAGGGGGGGTTTTGATTTTTGTGACAATTTGTGACATGGAGGGGAGGGGGGGGGGCAGCTTGAGCGTGACATCACTTATCATTACAATAAAAAAAAAACAGCAAAACAATAACAAATAATTTTATCCTAAATTCAATAAAACTATACTTGCACCATTCATTTAATGAATAATAATACTCACGTAATCACTTTTTGTAAATTTTATTAGCATAAGAAAGTTCGCAAGAACACTTTTACTGCAACACTCAGAAAAGTCCTTCCCACTTAAATTGTGGCAAAACGTGATCAGGATTACTTGGCTATTCTAACCTGTGGAGAAGATTTGGATTGCGAATGGATTGAAGAAGAGGAACTAGATTTGGATGGTTGGATAGAGATTTGGTCATTGATATGGAATGTCATCTACATAATCCTTGGACTCATGATTGAAATGTGTTTTAACCAATGATTGAAGGCTTGTTAAAAGTTGTTAACCTTTTTTTCAATTTTATGAATAAAACTGATGAATTTAAAAAAAGCAACATTTTTAATCAAATTTCTATGAGTTCAAAATTTTCCCCCCGGGGGGGGGGGGGGGTTGGGGTTAGGGAAACGTGACGTAATACAAAAGGGGGGTTACGGAATTTGTGACAATATGTGACGGAGGGGGGAGGGGGTATAAATTTTTTCCAAATTTTGCGTGACATCATTAATGGACAGCCCCTTATAAAATAGCACATTAAAATGCATTGAAATTTTATCAGCTTTCTAAATAGAATAGTTGAAAAAAATTAAATAATGACCTTCAACATGAAAAGTTGTAAATAAACTTTAAATGGCGTCTAAAAGTACCGTCTGCACCACCGAATATTTTGCAAAAAATACCATTGTATAGCTCGATGCATGATGCAACTTTCATCTGAAGACACCAAAGTGGGCCATTAACACCTCGAAGAGTTATGAAAGAAATAATGACAATAAATCTCTTTTTTGCATCGAAAACAAACAATGGTCGAACAACTGCACTCACATATGGGGATAGCAAGCACTTCTAACAACATGGAAACAAAAGAACTTATCAAAGCTGGTAAAAAACACTATTTTTTCGTCCTTTTCAGACTGCCCTTACTCGCATAACAGTCCCATATGAATTTTCGTCATTTTAGGTCAACATAAGGCTTCAACATAAAAGACTAAAAAAAGAGGTTTTGTTATAGAAATTTCGAAAAAAAAAAATCAATTCGTGGCTGTCCTATATAAAATATACCTGAATAACAGTCCCATATGTGAAATACCACGGATTTGGTTACTTTTCAATGTTTCTTTCGGCGAAATAGTCTTTGGTTTATTGCTTTGAATCATTTAAACATTTTTTTAACTCACTTGATGTCGAATGATGCACACTAGTTTTCGAAGGCAGATCTGACTTTCTTAGGAATGACTTCCTAAGCGAAAAACTATCGGATGCAATCAAAAATCGTAAAAAGATTCAACTTACAATGTGGAATTCATGATATTTTTTTGCAAAAGTATGTTTCTTTTTCTGACAATTGCATTTAGAAGTTAAAAAATGATCAAATTTAAGTCTTAGAAAGTAGCTTGGTGAGAAAAATATATTTTGTATGGGACTGTTATGCTAGTAGATTCGAAAAAGGTTTCAAATATGGTCGATTAACAGTCCCATAATGAATAAAAATGGTGCTCTCGACCTTACCAATAACCCAATTTCGAAAATTTCAGGCCTAACGATTTATTATGACAACCTAGAAACGATTTTCGTTTATGCTGAAAGTGGTGGTCACAATTTCAAAATATATTCCAAAACAGAAAAAGCTGATTGTCTCGCTTGCTGATTTTTGTATATGGGACTGTTATGAAAGAAGGGGCGGTAGATTGTTGCAGCTTAACTGACTTCATGTTATATCCAAAAATCTAATAACGTATTCGTTTATACCCAGTTTTGCACCAGGTCACAAGTTATACACATTTTACTGTCATTTTTAGAAGTTTATGCGCTAAGTTTTGCATCCGTAATTCCCCAGATTTGATTTAAAATGGACGGTGGAACACTGAAGATTCGTGTGTGAGCGATCGAGGTAGCAAAACACTGACGACGAACTATGTTCGTTCTAGTATGGTAAACCTCAAAACTGGGCGAATGTAGAAAACGAATACGGTAAAAGTATCATATTTTCATCATTTTACAGCCTGGGCTGGCCATACTGAGCTCTTTGATTATTTCTACAACATTTGTGCCACTTTCTCATACTTTTTTGATCAATGGGAAAGGATTTTGGTGTCAAGTGCTTAGCTCCCGATATAAAAACTATGTAAAGCACGTCTATATTTCATTTTTTTAATCACATTTTTGTGATCCCAAACACAGGGACTGAACCTTCTACTATTGGCATTGATTATGCTAACAATGATCTTTGATTGAAAAATTAATAAGTTATATAGTATATGACCAGGTTGTAAAAGCAACATTTCCATTATTTGTTATATCACATTAACAATACGATACTAAGAATTTTGGTTAAAATTCAAAGTCAGTTATGCTGCAAACACTCTACAAAGCACAAAAAAGCAGTGTTTTTTACCTGCTTTGGTAAGTTCTTTTGTTTCCATGTTGTTAGAAGTGCTTGCTATCTCCATATGTGAGTGCAGTTGTTCCACCATTGTTTGTTTTCGATGCAAAAAAGAGATTTATTGTCATTATTTCTTTCATAACTCTTCGAGGTGTTAATGGCCCACTTTGGTGTCTTCAGATGAAAGTTGCATCATGCATCGAGCTATACAATGGTATTTTTTGCAAAATATTCGGTGGTGCAGACGGTACTTTTAGACGCCATTTAAAGTTTATTTACAACTTTTCATGTTGAAGGTCATTATTTAATTTTTTTCAACTATTCTATTTAGAAAGCTGATAAAATTTTAATGCATTTTGATGTGCTATTTTATAATTTGCGTTGAGAAACAACAGAGTTGTGTAGCTTTGAAAAATGGTTATTTTTTATTTACAAAAAAATCTAACCGATGCTAACTCAAAAAATAAAAATGTTAGAAATCTGAAAAAATACATGTGTTTTTAAGTCGCAAAAATGAACCAAATTTTCAATTTTGGGGAAAATCTGAAGACCCCCGGCGCAAATTGTCAGATAATAAAAAAAATCCCCTGATACCACCCATCATTTTCTGCACAGTACTGCTGGTAACCTCATTCGCCATCTTGTTCCACCACTTTTCCATTTTAGCGAGTTTTTTCATGGTTCTGCCTCATTTCTTCAGTTTTCCCTTAAATATTGCCCAATATTCCTCGATGGGGCGAAAATCCGGACAGTTTGGTTGATTGGTACTTTTTTCAACAAAATCGATCTTGTTCTCCTTAAACCACTTAAAGACATTCCGGCTGTAGTGGCAGCTTGCCAGGTCCGGCCAGAACTTCATCGGACCTTTGTGGGACCGAATGCATGGCAAAACCCTCTTCTGGAGACATTCTTCTTGGTATACATTTCCATTCATTGTGTCCCCAGTGATGAAAATCTTAGTCTTCTTCCCACAACTACAGATCCCATACCAAATCAACAACTTATGAGCAAATATATCTCTGAAAACAAACTTGAATCTACCCGCAACATTCCTTTTACGATTCGCAAGGTAAAATTTGTTACCGGGTATTTGTCCGAAATCCATTTTGACGTAAGTTTCGTCGTCCATCAAAATGCATCCGTTGTACTTGGTCGACACTTTCTCGTACAACTTCCTTGCCCTGGTTTTGGCAACCAGGTTTTGTTTCAGCGTCCTGTTGGAGTGTTTGCTTGCGAGATACGACTGCAAGCCTTCTCGCAAACAAATTCGTCGAGCTGTACTGTGGTTCGTCTTGAACTTTTTCGCCAAAATCACGCAAGGAGATTCCAGGATTATTGTAAACTGATCGAATTACCTTTGCTCGCAGCTTCCGGTCATATGTTCCACTTTTACGCCTGGTTTGTTTTGCTCGATCCACCGTAAGGGTCTTTCGGTAACGTTGCAGCACCGAATATACAGTCGATTTTGGATATTTCAGGAATTATGCGATCTTTACCACGTCGGTTTCTCTACATGAGTTTGCAGAATTTTCTCTCGCCTTTCGCGTTCCATCGTCGATAACTTTTGACTGACTGCTTCAATCTTGATGAAATTTTCACCACTAAGTAACCAAACCATCCGGATCTCAACACTATCAATAGATTTGCGATGTGACAACTAGGGGCGCTGCAGTAAATGAACTTTCCTTTTTTTGCGATATTTTATTTATTATCTATCGGATTCAGATGAAAATTTGTACACGAGAGTTTTGAAAGACGTGCAATCGATTTGAGGTATCAAATTCAGTGTAAGGGGCCTGCAAAAGGGGTCATTCACATAAAATTTTTAATATTTTCGTGATATTGACGTTATTATACATCGGATTCAGATGAAAATTTGCACGTTTAAATTTTATTAAGGACGAACAATTGATTCCAATTATCCAATTTCGGGCTAAGGGTCAGCCAAAGGGGTCGTCCATATGACTATCCACTGGTTTTATGATATTGACGTTATTATGCAACGATCGAGTCGTAATTTATACACGGGGATTGGGATGGTCAATTGATTTCAATATTTGTATCAGACAACCAAAAAGGGGGTCTTCCATATTAACTGTTAAATTTGTTTTTTCAATAATCACATGAGTCTGTATCGCATCGAAACGAAAATTCATATATGGGTTTTTTTTCTTAAGACAGAACGACAGAAAAAGTGATCGTGTTTGACATTTTTGCAATATGTCGTGCTATGCATATAATAATTCGAAATAAAAAAACGTTTGTAACTGCATTGATTCGTAATAATGTGCGTGCAATCGTATACCTATGCAAATTAATTCGCATGTCTGATTTTCGTAAAACGAATTTGCTGGCAATCGTAAAAGAATACAAATAAGTTCAATAAAATCGTTAATGATAATGGAACATCGATGATTGGAATCGTATTTAAGGAGGCTTTAAAATGTTGGTCTATTTTTAGATCATTGATGACGTGTTCTACGAAGCAAATCCCCTTGAATTTATATATTTCAGATAGCGTCGAGGAACCATCATGAGCTGCAGATCGTATGGTCAGGGGATCTAGGCCAGGTACTACAATAATTTCTTGAACGTTGAAATTGAATTGTAGGATATAAACTTCAATTTGTTTTATTTTTTATTTTTTGCTAGTTTAGAAAAAATTGGATTTGACAGCAAAAAACGCATTTCTTTGACTTTAACTTTGAGGTATTCCCAATCGCATATTGAGCAAAGACCTTAAAGATTACAACCGCAATCATCTATATGATGATGTAAATTGTCATAGCATATTCCAAACAGAATCATGGTAGTCGTAACTGATTCGCATGACAAATCGTGCAAATCGTAATTCAATACAATTCAAATCAAGAATATGTGTGCTAATGTACCTATATTGCCTCCAAAATGATACGTATATACTGGTTTTGCTGCATAATATAAGATATGTTTACACGTATATTTGCACGCACATTTGTGTTGCAAATTCGAAATACCCACCAAATGGTTGTCTGGGGCACTGAGATGAAGGGAGAAAATAAGTGGATGATCACATAAATTGTGCAGCCAATGCTTGAATTTGAGGTAACTTGTGGCAATTTGTCAGAGAAAATGAGAAGGTTGCTAGATAAGCACTCGAGCTCTTAAAAAAATTGTATGTCAACTTCCTTTCCCCCTTCCTATCGAATCATTGAAAGGATAAAAAAGTTTTGAACAATCATAGGAAAAAATTTATGCTGTGCTATGATTGTCTTTTTGTCGTCACGGCTAATAAACAATGTAGATTCAATAAATATAAAAAAAACGAAGAAATTTAAAAATGGTATAAAAGCAAAAAATGACTTAAAATGACGAAACTGACAAAGATGAGGGGCAAAAACGTATCTTTAACCCCTTGAGGCACTTATAAATTAAGTTTGATTGAGCTGAAATTTTGCACACGTAAGCTTTTTGTTTTACTAAGTTTTACTAAGTTTTACTGAGTTTTACTAAAAATTGTATACGGGAGGCTTCCAAAATAAGACATGACCATTTTAGAAGCCACCCTACTGTACAACCATAAGTGAAACCGTTGGCATAAACATGATTACCAATAATCGCCTCGAAATTCCTCACTTTTACATAAGCAACAAAAACAGCAACTTCGAAAACATTCAATATGCACGCCGCGTTTTAAAGTTTAACCACATTTCCGAAGCAGACAACCAGGACGCCTATAAATAATCACATCCAGGGGTGGTTGCAAACCGGAATCGGAACTGTACCAGACTCGAGCGTTGCGGAAGCGGCAGTTTCCCGCCAGAGCAGTTGCCACCATCTCATCTCATCGAAACGGCTTGGTGCTGCAAATCAAAATTGACACTAAACCCAATTGATTGCTGCCGGACATTGCTTTGGTTGGCTAAAGCTGACCGACCCGGTTCGATTCCTGTTCCTCCGGTTCAACTACCCGGCTACGAAAAATTCGCTGTCCGTCGATTCTTTATGGTGCTCACAAACTGTGAGCGGCAGACACAAAGTTGAGCAAGGGAAAAGTATGGAAAAAATCATAAAACTGTGGTTTTAGGCATGATTGGTCCTATAGAATTTCGTTGAATTGCAATTCGAAACGATTGCCGTTATTTGTCCCGACAATAGCTGAAATTAAGGCTAGGTAATAAAAAATATTTCAAATCGATTTTTTTTCATTTGAATGATGATGAACATAAAACCACGAAAAAAAGCTCAAATCAATTTCAAATTTAGCTCTATTTTTTGTCATTCTCATCAAAGTTAATCAATCTTAATTTTATTTTTAAATTTATCCCACTTCGAAAACCTTCATCAATTCAAGCCGACAAAATTTATTTTCAATATGCCAAATCCTTTCCATAATTCAATAGATCGTTATTAAATAATCCCAGAGTGCAACAGACGGGCGTGAAATTTCTTGTTACCCCATTTAGTAAATGGTAAAACGGCCCGGTTCAGGGCTACCAGCATAATTGTTCTATTATAGGATCAGTTTCGTGGATGTTTATTAGACAGCTGCAAGCTTTGTATGGAAACTTGAAATTTCTGAATTTTTACGCTTTCCATGACTTTGTTTGGATCATTTCACTGCCGAAAATATTAAAAAAAAAATTTGGAAGTGATTCATTGAGTCCTGAATAAGCGCAACGATGTATGGAAATTTTAAAGGAAAAGCAAAATTTTTCATTCAAAAATCATCAAAGATAAACTGAAAGCAATTTAAATCCCTTCTGCATGAAATATTTTCCAGTCTCTTCATAAATTATTAGGACTTAACGAATCTGGATTAAGCTTGTTTCCTACAAACAAAAAAAACGGTTTTCTGAATCTCAACTTTCTCAGTTCGATTTCCCATTAGCACCACTTATCCATGTGTTCTACATGGATCAGTTAAAGAACGTGTGATCAGGGTTGCCAAATGTTTTCCGAAAAATTGTGGAAAATTTTGAAAAAATGTCTGGAAATGTCTGAAAAAGTCTGGATAGCTTGCTTTTGGAAAAGTGGTGACCTATTTTTTGGTCACCAAATCCTAATGTTGCAGATAGGCACTTATCGTTTGTTTCTGACACAATCCAGTTACGTGTTCTGTTTGACTCTCAATTTAATATATATCTTCGAAGAATTTGCCTTTATTCACATTATTCATATCTTTCAACCTCTGCTTTCATAATTCATAAATTCTAATCTTTTCTTTGAACAATTTATGTCCTAAGCCAAAAGTCTGGAATTGTCTGGAAGAAATTTCAAAAGTCTGGAAGTCTGGAATCCTGAAAAAATGTCTGGCAAAAGTCCAAAAAGTCTGGAAGATCCAGAAAAAAATCTGGAAGGTTGACATCACTGCGTGTGATTATTTCTGTAGTGTTTATGTCACGTCCACTTATGCATAGAATCCTACCAGTTTACTATCACATGCTCACGACCGTTTCATTTGAGTTTCCTCTCGATTGCTACCTGGTGCTTTTCAGGTGGTATTTTAATCCTCCTTTTCTTGCGTTAAGATCGGGGGAAAAAGAAATGATTGTTTTTTTTTGTACGTATGCGTGGGGAAACGCCAATAGTATGCGAATCCTATGCCAATTTTGTGCGAATATCTGAATGCCGTGATTGGAGAAGAACCTGGGGTGAAATTATGAATCCTATTCGATTGGAGATACTCGTTTCGAGTTTTAACTAGAATCGAATTAGAATCGGTATTACGTATCTCGTTCGAGTTCTAGATTTTAACACACAAGATTCCGAGTAAACCAGGTAGTAGACCATCTCGAAACGTCCCATTCAAATCGAGCTCGTTTAAGATCGGTAACGCCAAAGTCGGTCGAATCGAACGAAACTTGAATGTTTCGAGTTCCATAATCCCGCCCCTGATCTGAGTGTGTTCAAGAGCCTTGATCAAGCAAAAATGCAGCAAACCTCACAAATGTTAAGCAAACTGTTTTTGTTTTTGTTTTTATAAGCAAATTCTTGAAACTTATTATATTTTACAGAAAAAAAAGTCACCTCAAAAACGGTTTTGATTAAATTATCGATAAAAAGTTGAAGTTGGATAAAAGGCATGATCGTGGCACTTTAGCAGTTTTGGAAAAAATGTGTGTTTTTGAGTCTTTTTCAAAACACATCTTTTATTAAAGGTCAATTCCTATTAGCTATCGTTCAAAGCATTTCGATTTTCATAAGGTACACTGCCGGCCAAAAGTTTGGGATCACCCGCTTAAAAACATGCAAATTTTTATCGTTCATATCTCAGTCGTCTAAGGACATGTTGCAAATCTTCTGATCTCATCTGAAAGGTAATGAGCAATAACTATTCCGAAGGTATTATGCTAAGACATATTGTTTTAGTTTTGCACCTTAAGGGTGGGGGGGTAGGGTCTAACACTTTCAAAAAATCGATTTTTTTATTTTTTTATTTCCTTATTGTAAAACATTTCAAGAATGTTGTGTCAAATTTTCAAGTCAATTGAAGCAAAACTGTAGAAATTATAGGCCTTTATCTCCTCCTACCTAATACTGCAAGAAAGCAAGAGCAGAAACTTCAAATGCGTTTTTCTCGAAAGCACATTTTTAAAGTCCGTGGACATCGTCATTTGAAAACTACTTATCCGATTCTTTTCAAATTTGGAACATATTTTCTATATATAAAATACCAGACCCCAACGTTTTTCTTTTTCGAATTTTTTACTTTGGGGAGATTTTACAGATGAATAATGGCGGATTTTTAAGTGAAAAATCGTAGTTTTCACTTCAAACAACCACAAAAATTTCATAAAAATATTTTTAAGTTAAATAAAAACGTTGGGGTCCAGAAAAACATCTATTAAAAATATTTTGCTCTGTTTTTTTGACTTCAGATGATTCTGTGCTGAGATACAGTGTCCACCGCAAATCCTGTTTTCTAAAAGGCATCCTCGAAAGTGCTCCGTAACCGGCTCATTTTTCAATATTTTTTTACAAAAAAATTACTAAATGTTCTTTTAACAATGCTTTGTATAATGCAAAAAATTTGAATACATTTGTTTAAACGATAGCTCTAGAAAAAAATCGTGAAAATGGTATTTTTTTTATACCCGTTAGACCCTACCCCCCCCCCCTTAAACTAAACCTAAAGTTTCAAAAAATCACACTCAATATTCAAAGCCGATCACCTCAGGATAGGGTGGACTAAATATTAAAATTGAATTGCATTTGGATCCTTATTCTTTACTTCTCAAAATACAATAAAAAAATTGTGAAAAATTTAAGAATGCACATTTAATTAAAAAAATAGACACTTAAGTTATCGTCCAAAAGTTTGGGATCACCCCTTCGTATAGTGTATCGGCCAAAAGTTTGGGATCATTTTTTTAAAAACGTGCGAATTTATCTCATTCCTATCTTTCTCTTCTAACATTGTATTGCAGATATGAAGGGTTCATTTTGGAAGCTTAGGAATTGTTGTTTTTTTTTCATAAATTAATTCAAAAGTTATATTTAAAGTTATAACCATAAAAAATTTGGTATCATAAGTGTGAACTTTCAAAAAACAAATAATTTCGGGTGAATTTTTTATGGTGATCACTTTAAAATTTAATTTTTTGATGGTTTTGATAAATGAAACCATTTCCATATTGAATAAGATGGTAAACCGGTGGAACTAGCAGAGTTTTGTATGATTGAAAATATGCGTTTCCGTGTAAAAATAACCTATTTGGCTCATTGAAAAAGTTGTAAACATTCAATTTATTGATCATGTGTTGCAATATTTTTAATATTTTGAATCGTAAAACTAAATTTCATTTAAATATAATTACACAAAAAATGGTGTTGCGATAATGCTCACATTTGAATTAAAAACCTCATAAAATACACTAAATGCTTTCTATCTTCAGCAACATTAAAAACCATTTGAAACTACCATTCACAAATCAGGCTTTAATTTGATTTTTAAGCTTCTGACAAACCAACGATCAGCCTGAAGCGCGTGGATCTATCCTCATGATTTGTTTTTAATATATTTAATATATTTATTTATTAAAGTCTTTGACTGCCGTCATATTCTACCAAACACTGTGGATCACTAAAATTATTTGAAAATAAAAACAAGGATTGTTGGGTAAGAATTACTAGGAGGCAATTGTAGATCTAAGCTTTATTCAACTTGTTTCGAAGACGGCGAACCATTTTATCCAATCGACAACATTTCATTTTCAAAAATCCGTTTTCAAGGTATTTCCTCAACTTTCACTGTTATTCCTGAAAATGTTCATCACAAAGGACTTAGAAATATTGATCAAATTCATGTTTTTTGTTAAGCTTTAAAACTTTGTCGAAGACATCAAAGCCCTTAATAAATAATTTTATCTCGCTAACGATTGGCGTCACGGCAATAAATTCCAAAATATACTCCTTGTAAAGTTGAACAATGTTACCGAAGACATCTAAAGTCTATCTCATCATCTCTCGATCAATTTAAAACCAAACATCCAATATGTTATTTGTCAGTTGAAAATTCTTGTGCGAATCTTGTTTTTTTTTTTTCAATAATATAAGTGAACCACAGTGTACAGTAGTCACTAGAACTGACCGAAAAAAAAATACATATCATGATGATAAATCGACGCGCTTCATGCTATCGTTGGCTTTCCTGAAGCTTGAAAACCAAATTAAAAAATTCACGAAACCTCAAATTATATTATAATTGGGCAAAAACCGAGATAAGTTAAACATCAGAATAGATGAACACAAAAATGAATTTAATCAAAAGTTAGAAAGGAAACGACCGCAACATTTTTGATTACCATAATAAGTCTGAATGGTTGCATCATTCTTCGAAAGGAGGGAGGTGTATCGTTTTCCAAACCATTCCATAATCATTAATTTAGCATCCTGCAAGCCATCCCGTATTATCATCCATTTCTCTCTCACGTTGCAAAATATAAATTAACAAAACATGACCCATAGAAGAACTCGGTCATTACCAAAAACCTTTTCCGTATTTGTGTTATAACTGCAAGCAAATGTTTAAATACATGTTTTCCAAATAGCTAACGCGTCGTCTTCCTACATTCCGTTTTACTAAATTTCGGTCAAGCGTTAAGTTACCACTTAAGAATTTCGTATTGATACATTCATTCTGAAAGCAACTTCATAGCAAGCAAGTGATTCAATCCGAAAGTTATTAAGCTCTACATCCCAAGCAACCAATTGTCACGTATCTACTTGAATGAAGGCTTTGAAAGTTACATATTGGCTGACAAAGAGAATAAACTGCCTAATTTCCTTGAGTGAACTTTATGTACTCATTAATGAACTTGAAAGTTGCAAAAGTGTAGCTGTTTGGTTGGGCAGGTGCGCCTGCAGATATGCTACAAAATTGTATTACCACTTGAGTTTTAGTTTCAGTTGAAACAACATCTAGGCGTGGTCTTGTGGTAGCGTGTGCGATTCTCACCACGAAGGTCGGGGTTCGATCCTCAAGCCGGGCAAGTTTTAATTTAAATACATTAGTTTTTCGATTTTATCACTGTTCGATTTTCCAACACTCGCTAAACTCACGCACGATTTTATCACGGTTTTTGTTTCGATTTTATCACGTTGTTTTTGGAAATCATTTAGAAATCATTTGCCATTTTTCTATTTTAGTTTCAAGTTTCGCCAAATTCACGGTTTTATCATTATAACGGTGAATTAGGCGTGATAAAATCGAAAAACTACTGTAAGTAATTTGATAATTGAGTGACCATTCTGATGTAAAATATGTAGAAAATGTAGGAAAGAAGCTGAATAGAAGGTTATTAAGACTTGTTTTGGAACTTGAAGGTATCAATAAGAACTTAAATTTTGAGTTGCAAAGAACGTACTTCATATCAATGATGGGGCTGAGTGAGCTTTTTTAAACCTGTTTTATGGGACTTTTGGTAGCTTTGGATGAGTTTTTGAGATTTTATTGTTTTAGGACGAAAAAATTTGCAGTGTCACACACAAAAGTTCATAAGAATTAGTCTTCGAGTCAAATCCTTGAGATCTGTTGCTTGGCCAACGAAATCTGAGTTTCTCAAAAGGACTTCAGTTCGTGATGCATTTTTTTTCTAGAAATACTACAAATTGAATTCTTTTGGTTTAAGTTTTGTGAATTGATAAAAAGTTTCAAAAATATAGTTTTCTTAAACAAAATGTAATAACGAACAAGTCTTCAAAATCTATAAAATAATACGAGCAAAGACTAACAGTTACAAAGGATGAAAGAAAGGTATCTGTAGCTGTATTATGTGCAATAATAAGTCTAAATAATCCACAAAAATGTTTGATTCTACAGCTTTTATCTGGCATCTTTCAAGAACGATTTTCAAAATAAGCTCACGTTCATCTGAATTAACAAAAAAAAAACGGTTTAATTTGTTAATAATTAAGAAAAACAGATGTGGTTCTACAACGAATTTTCAAAATTTAGTGATTGCAGACAGAAAAAATACTTTAATACCTGAGTCTGATAAGTTGAAAAAGATATTTGCATATAATGTCCACCCTATTGGTACAACTGTTCCCAAACTGATTCACGCCTAGAACTGGAGGAAGGTGCAAAATCTGGAGTAGATTTGTTCCACAGGGAATGGAATTTAGCGTTGTTTATATTCATATACCAACCCCACAGACAGACAATAAATAGATTTTATGTTCAGGGGTTTGTTGCTCCAGCTAGGAGGAGGTCCTTCAGTACATGTTGGCCATCTGGAATCGAAAGCTGGAAGCTGGGAAGGAGAAACGTTTCGGAAGTTTTGGGAACGTTTGAAGCTCCCTCCCTAGTATCCCTAGCTGGATCTGATATTCTAACCCCACCCACTAACTATGCTCGACAAGCGGTCGTACGTCGAACCCGATGCCACAAATGCATTTTAAATCGTTTTTCATTCAATTTAATCTGGTCTAGCCAGGTCATGTGGGAAGCGCCCAGACCCGTTCGTTATACCGACATGTGAATGAGTGTATGTAGATATGCAGTTGCGGCTGGCTGGCTCGGAATATTCCTTTGATAATCCTCATCCAGATGCAGCCAGCCCGGGATGGTAGCCGGTTTCGGGCAAAGGTTTTTTTTCTCATCCACATTCAGCCAATATGAATCTTTGCCTAAAGCACGGTTATCGAAATGTGCTAATGGATTCCGGAATTCGGAGGATGGGTTCAAACCACCCCCGTTGAACGTTGAAGCAGGGTGGCTGGCCGGGACCGGATATAAATTATTAGTCGCTTCGAGAGTTGATTGCCACCACACCACACCACACGGCTTCCAGCGGATCTAGCGGATTCGTTAGAGTGCCGATGCCGGAGAACCAAACCTGGCAATGAATTGATTGGATCATACTTTTCGAACAGTGCTTAACGTGTTGACAGGTTGAATGGATGAGTGAAAACATGTGCACTGAATGGCTGCCAAGATTGGATTTATATTCTTTTAGGATTCTTTCAACCAGTGCTTTTTGGAATGGTTTTGGATGACTAATCTGCTAATTATGTCACCATTTGTCTATAACTCATGCCGAATGGGCATAAATCTTCCAATCATTTTTAGACTTGTCAACGAACTCACGTTTTGGATTGTTTTTTGTGCTTTGCCAAGTTTTGAAAAAAAAAATTCCATGTCATCTTTGATCCAACGTGATATTGCTAGTGACAGCATGAGAACAAGAGGTATGGGTGGATTCTCGGACTGACCAACAAATTTTTTTTGAACTTCGCAATTTCTGTTTTGAAACCTTATTTTTGAACTCAACACGCCACTGAAGAACCAAACATTTGGGAATTCGCTCAATTTACACTAACACATTTTTAGGAAGATTTCTCAGAATGTTTTGAGGATAAAATGAATTTTAAACATCAAATTAGTTATTTAGAGATTCTAGAAATCAAAAAGTGAATAAAATCTATTATACTATTAGTTTATTAAGCTAAGAACGGAATAATGATTAATTTCATTAAACTGAGGCATGAAGCGGCATAAAGATCTAAAAGTTCAATAAATGGATTTACAATTGAGAGTTCGACTTTTCGACATATTTTCTTCACAACTGAAAGTTGAGAGATCAGTCCTTTCTTTTCGTACGTTTAAACGAAAAATTTACCAAAATTCGAGCCTTCTGTCCCTTGAGGACAAGTTCGGACAATTTTATCTAAACCTGGCAAAATCCAAGCATTTGATTTCAAAATTTTTGAACACAAGTTTTGGATAATATCCGGGCAAGTTTGTTGAAAAAAACCCGGAATTTCTATTCAAAAATTTAAAAAAAAATTGAAGCTTTAACATATGAACTTTGGATGTTTTTTATAAAAGAAAATCCGCCAAAGAATACTCTATGTTAAATCAGTTCAAAGTAAGATCGGTCCAGAAGAACTAAAACGAAAAAACGGGTTGCCAAAATGGTGAAACAATTAAATAGTCAAACTTTTTTCAGTCCTACTGTCTGTTCATTCCCGTTAAAATAACCGTTAAGATATGAATAATGCGCTAAACTAAGTTCACAATATGGGACTTGTTTTTTTCTGGTTTAAAAGTCTTTGGGAAAATAAGTAAAGACAAATTTTTTGCTGTCTTAAATATGAGTTTGAAATCCCCATTCTTGACCATGCAGCTATCCAAAAAAAATCTCACATAGAACTTAATCGTTTTTCCTTAGCAATCTGAAATTTCCATTGATAATTAGTTTAAATACCGTAAACTGGGGGAGCTTTGATCACTTTTTTCATTAATTTTTGAATATTTTGAAAGGTAGCGCTTTTTTGTAATACTTAAAAGCTTTAAAACTCTAACTGAGGTGAGGAGTATTAAATATGATCATTGATTGCAGTAAATTCAAATGACATGGGTGGTTATAATTAAATGTTTGTTACAAAACCAGATATCAATTTTCAGGGTAACTTTGATCACAATGGTGTTTACGTATCTCATCATCTTCAAAT
The DNA here is from genome assembly GCF_029784155.1 of Uranotaenia lowii. Classification (NCBI taxonomy): domain Eukaryota; kingdom Metazoa; phylum Arthropoda; class Insecta; order Diptera; family Culicidae; genus Uranotaenia; species Uranotaenia lowii. The sequence continues at coordinate 84,631,919 of NC_073692.1, read as the reverse complement.
TTATTGTTTTGATGCCATTAAGCACAGAAGACTAAAAACATCGTTGGTTTGGACTCCATTGAATTTTTCATCGTCTTCTCACTAAAACAAATATACTCAAAAGATAGACAATGTTGCTGCATACATTTAGGGGCAAAAATTATAAACATTTCTCACTATTTTTTGGCCACAAAAACAAATAAAATTTTACCTTCATGCAATTCCCTAAGTCTTCGTTCTGTTCCCATGTTCTTTTTTCTTCAAACTTAATCATTTGATAGGGTTCTTAGCCATTTTTTATGCGGGCTGTTTGATGGAAAATTACCGTTTTTTCAATATCTAAAAATTATCATAGAATGACCATAAAAATAACACCTTAACTTAATCTAAACCAAGAAAAAAAAATTGAACTGTCACATTAAACAACCCATTTGCTCCTAAATGCATAAAATTTGATCACGGGAGATGTTTGTTTGTGAGCCTTCAAAAATTCAGATATTTTAAGATTTTAAAATTATATTTGAGGTATTATAAAAAAATCTCCTAATAAAAATCATATTTAGCTTATTTGTAACAGTCAACAGTAAGTCTCACCTAACTTTAAAATACATGAAACACAAAATTATAACCAACATAATCCAACACAGAAACCCAATGACAGCAGTTCAAGATAAGCCGAATCAAACTTAACAAGAAAACGACACTTTATCGGTAAGCACCAACAAAACTTAAAGTCGAATTTCACTAAATTAACAATAAATTGTAGCCCCTGATGAAGATCCAATAAGGATCGAAACGTTGGAGTAAAAAACAGTCGTTTTTACTTAAAAATCCGAGACTGATAGCCGTTAAAAATTCCTAAAAAAAATCAACCAAAACAGTCGTTCCATTCATAAATAAAAAAAAAAAAAAAAGGTTATTTGAAACTAAATTTACGGGCTTTCAAACGCAGTAAACAGTTTTCAGATATTTTAACTTCAAACTTAGTTAATAATGATTATCTGCAAAAATTTCTTGTTGATCAAAGTTCCCCCAGTTTACGGTATGTTCTACGCTCAATATAGCGCTGATAAGTTCATCATATCTGCCTGATCTGAAGTTTTTCTTAACATTCGAAATTATATCATAATAAAACTTCCTATTTCAATAAAAAGATTGATTGATTTCGTAAAAATAAAATAATTATTTAAATCAAATTCATTTTTTTAAATAAAAAGTGGAATCCAGAATTCTTGAATTTGGAGTTATTTCGAGTATTTCAAATGACAATTGACGATTCCAGTAAAAAAAATATTGAATAATTTCTGAAACTAATTAAATAATATTATTATTGAATGTGACAGTGAATAAAGAAACAGTATTTTAAATTCAACATCAAATAACATATACTGCCTTGAAACTGGAAAGAAGGAAAAGAACAAAAATGGATTTAATTTTAATATTTTGACATTAATCAAAAATATTTTTCACTTGACAATCAATATTTCAAGACCATTTTGTTAAAGCTAATTGCAAAGATTGTCAAAATTGTCAAAATTTTTAAAATTGTCAAAATTGTCAAAATTGTCAAAATTGTCAAAATTGTCAAAATTGTCAAAATTGTCAAAATTGTCAAAATTGTCAAAATTGTCAAAATTGTCAAAATTGTCAAAATTGTCAAAATTGTCAAAATTGTCAAAATTGTCAAAATTGTCAAAATTGTCAAAATTGTCAAAATTGTCAAAATTGTCAAAATTGTCAAAATTGTCAAAATTGTCAAAATTGTCAAAATTGTCAAAATTGTCAAAATTGTCAAAATTGTCAAAATTGTCAAAATTGTCAAAATTGTCAAAATTGTCAAAATTGTCAAAATTGTCAAAATTGTCAAAATTGTCAAAATTGTCAAAATTGTCAAAATTGTCAAAATTGTCAAAATTGTCAAAATTGTCAAAATTGTCAAAATTGTCAAAATTGTCAAATTTGTCAAAATTGTCAAAATTGTCTAAATTGTCAAAATTGTCAAAATTGTCAAAATTGTCAAAATTGTCAAAATTGTCAAAATTGTCAAAATTGTCAAAATTGTCAAAATTGTCAAAATTTTCAAAATTGTCAAAATTGTCAAAATTGTCAAAATTGTCATAATTTTCAAAATTGTCAAAATTGTCAAAATTGTCAAAATTGTCAAAATTGTCAAAATTGTCAAAATTGTCAAAATTGTCAAAATTGTCAAAATTGTCAAAATTGTCAAAATTGTCAAAATTGTCAAAATTGTCAAAATTGTCAAAATTGTCAAAATTGTCAAAATTGTCAAAATTGTCAAAATTGTCAAAATTGTCAAAATTGTCAAAATTGTCAAAATTGTCAAAATTGTCAAAATTGTCAAAATTGTCAAAATTGTCAAAATTGTCAAAATTGTCAAAATTGTCAAAATTGTTAAAATTGTCAAAATTGTCAAAATTGTCAAAATTGTCAAAATTGTCAAAATTGTCAAAATTGTCAAAATTGTCAAAATTGTCAAAATTGTCAAAATTGTCAAAATTGTCAAAATTGTCAAAATTGTCAAAATTGTCAAAATTGTCAAAATTGTCAAAATTGTCAAAATTGTCAAAATTGTCAAAATTGTCAAAATTGTCAAAATTGTCAAAATTGTCAAAATTGTCAAAATTGTCAAAATTGTCAAAATTGTCAAAATTGTCAAAATTGTCAAAATTGTCAAAATTGTCAAAATTGTCAAAATTGTCAAAATTGTTAAAATTGTCAAAATTGTCAAAATTGTCAAAATTGTCAAATTTGTCAAAATTGTCAAAATTGTCTAAATTGTCAAAATTGTCAAAATTGTCAAAATTGTCAAAATTGTCAAAATTGTCAAAATTGTCAAAATTGTCAAAATTGTCAAAATTGTCAAAATTTTCAAAATTGTCAAAATTGTCAAAATTGTCAAAATTGTCATAATTTTCAAAATTGTCAAAATTGTCAAAATTGTCAAAATTGTCAAAATTGTCAAAATTGTCAAAATTGTCAAAATTGTCAAAATTGTCAAAATTGTCAAAATTGTCAAAATTGTCAAAATTGTCAAAATTGTCAAAATTGTCAAAATTGTCAAAATTGTCAAAATTGTCAAAATTGTCAAAATTGTCAAAATTGTCAAAATTGTCAAAATTGTCAAAATTGTCAAAATTGTCAAAATTGTCAAAATTGTCAAAATTGTCAAAATTGTCAAAATTGTCAAAATTGTCAAAATTGTCAAAATTGTCAAAATTGTCAAAATTGTCAAAATTGTCAAAATTGTCAAAATTGTCAAAATTGTCAAAATTGTCAAAATTGTCAAAATTGTCAAAATTGTCAAAATTGTCAAAATTGTTAAAATTGTCAAAATTGTCAAAATTGTCAAAATTGTCAAAATTGTCAAAATTGTCAAAATTGTCAAAATTGTCAAAATTGTCAAAATTGTCAAAATTGTCAAAATTGTCAAAATTGTCAAAATTGTCAAAATTGTCAAAATTGTCAAAATTGTCAAAATTGTCAAAATTGTCAAAATTGTCAAAATTGTCAAAATTGTCAAAATTGTCAAAATTGTCAAAATTGTCAAAATTGTCAAAATTGTCAAAATTGTCAAAATTGTCAAAATTGTCAAAATTGTCAAAATTGTCAAAATTGTCAAAATTGTCAAAATTGTCAAAATTGTCAAAATTGTCAAAATTGTAAAAATTGTCAAAATTGTCAAAATTGTCAAAATTGTCAAAATTGTCAAAATTTTCAAAATTGTCAAAATTGTCAAAATTGTCAAAATTGACAAAATTGTCAAAATTGTCAACATTGTCAAAATTGTCAAAATTTTCAAAATTGTCAAAATTGGAGTCTGTTGAGTGACTCTCAACTAATTCATCATAAGTATGTGTAATGGTTTCGAAAAATAACTTAAAGGTTTTTTCAAATATTTTTTACTCACCTCAAAATGCATCGTATAATTTAGTAGTTGTTGAAACAAAAAAAAAATTCATGAAAGTCTTAGGTCTCCGTGACAGTCTTACAGTAAGAAACATATTGTTTACGTTCCTTAAGGGGAGGGTAGGGTCTAACGGGTAAAAAAAAACACCATTTTCACATTTTTTTTTCTAGAGCTATCGTTCAAACAAATGTATTCAAATTTTTTGCATTATACAAAGCATTGTTAAAAGAAAATTTAGTATTTTTTTCGTAGAAAAATATTGAAAAATGAACTGGTGACGGAGCACTTTCGAGGATGCCTTTTAGAAAACAGGATTTGCGGTGAACACTGTAGCAAAGAATCATCTGAAGTCAAACAATCGGAGCAAAATATATTTAAAAGATGTTTTTTCTGGACCCCAACGTTTTTATTTAACTTAAAAAAATTTATGAAATTTTTGTGGCTGTTTGAAGTAAAAACTATGATTTTTCACGAAAAAATCCGCAATTTTTCATCTGTAAAATCTTCCCAAAATAAAAAAAAAACGTTGGGGTCTGGTATTTTATATGTAGAAAATATGTTCCAAATTTGAAAAGAATCGGAAAAGTAGTTTTCAAATGACGATGTCCACGGACTTTAAAAATGTGCTTTCGAGAAAAACGCGTTTAAAGTTTCTGCTCTTGCTTTCTTGCAGTATTAGATAGGAGGAGATAAAGGCCTATAATTTCTACAGTTTTGCGTCAATTGACTTGAAAATTTGACACAACATTCTTGAAATGTTTTACAATAAGAAAATAAAAAAATCGATTTTTTGAAAGTGTTAGACCCTAGCCCCCCCCCCCCCCCCCCCTTCACAAAATCATCAAAAATGAACAACGTATGGTTTTCCAACTTCATCGTTATCCGGATCGTCAAATCAACCCTGTTCGCATTTTTCGTTCATCTTAGTGGCGCATCTGGGACCACCTAATGGCCAAACATCAAACCACTAAAGTAAAAGTAAAAGTTTCGCAACAGCTAAAATCAAATGTTCCTTAAAGATAAAGATGTGCTGTTGTATATACCGGTAGGTTGCAGAAAAAGGCAGAAGCAGCAGCAAAAGCATCAAAACAGCAGAGTCCTTCAACGAAAGACACTGTCGTTAGTGTCATCATCACCGTCAACAAAGACGCCGTCGTTTTGGGAAGGAAACGACGCACGACAGTTTCTCCAGATGGTCGGTTGGTGATTTTATTTTATGTTTCAACTTCTTTCAATACATTAGACATCATCATTTGCGGAATGAATCACACGTGGGCCGAAATGATGGTCCATTTAGTGTGTTTTCCACTCAAAAACAAAGAAAATTTTCGAATGTAATTATCGCGCCCTAGGGAAATTGACGAGGCGATGTTTTAGGAAAACAGTATGTAACGCTACCATAAAGTCCTTGAAACGATAAGTATTTGTCAGCTTTCATTTTCAACATCTCATCACCGTACTTCTGGCTGCCAGCAGGAGAGCGTTAGTAATAATCAACAGCATCAAAGTAGGAAAGGGAAATGTTTCGCCACGCTGCCAGAGCGCCTGCATATGTTAGCATTCCACATGTTTAAAGAGACCAGAAAAAAAAGGATCTTTATGATATCTGCAACGTTGAATCATGCCCCCAAAGCTTTGCCGAGGAAAACTGCTAAAGCACTACACCTGAAGTCGGTACAAGAAGCGACGGCAGGATAAATATGAGATTTCAACCCGGGGTAGATATTACCGAGAAGTGAGATACCGAGTCCCGTCACATCGTAATATGAGGTGATAAATGGTGGAATCCTGCTCCAAAGTTGGAAGTGAAAGACATGGGCCATCCTGGCAGGAGATATTAACGGGATGAAGAAGGAAAATTCGACAAAGAGTGCTTTTCTGTGCTTTCTCCTACCCCGGATCCTGTCCACAATGACACCGAAAAGAATAAAAAAGGAGGTTAAGGCCTGCTTAAAAAAAAAAAAAAAGAGCGACGAAAACTTCTCCAAAAAGCAGTGACAACGGGCTCGAGAAAGTTTGCTGTCTTTAGTGCTGCTTGCGCTTTCGTTTCTCCAAAACGAGGACTCCTACCTATTTGCAGCCGGTAAAAACTGTTATTTATGAACGCCTTAAAGAATACATTGTTATGACATAATTTGGACGATGCATTTTGTTGCTGCCGGAGAAGATACCGCACTTTCAATTGAAAAGTTCTGTTAACAGCTGGTTGATGGTGCCGGGGAAAACTTTCGCCGAAAATTACAGGCTTTCCCAATCGTCTGGTAACATGGAGCTTTTCACTTAAACTAATGACGCTGCTGGCTATGTTGAAATCTGGATCTAAGTTTTTTGAAAATAATCGTTGTCAGAAGTTTTGTGAGCATTATAGAATCTGTTTTTATAAAAATAAATTTTTGTCTGTCTGCCTGTTCCCTGTAGACAAGAATGGCTTATAACAAAAAATTCTTTTATTCCACGCGGTACTTCCTAGGTTGGTGCCTGTAGGTGAAAAAATGACTTACTGAAGGTTTCAGGTCATTTGGCAGAAGCACGAGCTGGCGCAAAGGACTTAAATTTGGATGGAGATTCTGATTGCGATTGTGACGCTATACGAGATGACTGTGATAAGTTATTTGCAATTGAATGTGTGATTTTTTTTCGCAATAATTAAATAAACGCCAATATTTTTAAAGTAAGATCATTCACAACAAAGCTCTTTTTTCTAATAACAAAACAATACAGCAGGTAATAGTTTTTCAAACCTTTCTTTCAGCTTTTTGCAAAGATATTTGTTTTTTAATAAGCTACAACTTTGCAGAAAAAACGAACCTTTTATCTGTTATTCTCATTGTGTGACAATGCGATCAAGTTAGTACTAATAATCCACTTATACACCGTTCACGATATAAAGGGTGATACTGTAAAAATTTGGTCAAGGGAAAACGCGTGTAAATCGGTGAAATCGTTTATTTATAAAATCAAATTAAATTTCTTTTTCAAGTTTAATTAGTATAAAATTCAGGAAAAATATTCAGTTAGGTTTCCGCTTTTCCAAATCCGAATTGCCGGGCCTTACGCTTAACCCCTGCCATCAGATTTTGTACAGCCACCTTGTCCACCTTCTTCGCCGCAGAAAGCCAGTTTGCCTTGAACTGCTGCTCGTCCTTAGCAGTTTCTTTGGTCTTCTTTAGGTTCCGCTTGACAATAGCCCAGAATTTCTCAATTGGGCGGAGCTCTGGCGTGTTGGGAGGGATCTTGTCCTTGGGAACCACCTGCACGTTGTTGGCGGCGTACCATTCCATGGCCTTTTAACCGTAATGGCAAGATGCCAAATCCGGCCAAAACAGTACGGAACAACCGTGTTTCTTCAGGAAAGGCAGCAGACGTTTATTCAAACACTCTTTCACCTAAATTTCTTGGTTGACAGTTCCGGAAGCTATGAAAATGCTGCTTTTCAAGCCACAGGAACAGATGGCTTGCCAAACCAAATATTTCTTTGCGAACTTTGACAGTTTCATGTGCTTGAAAATATCTGCTACCTTTTCCCTTCCTTTTGTCGTATAAAACTCCTGTCCCAGAAGCTGCTTGTAGTCGGCTTTGACGTAGGTTTCGTCGTCCATATTACCCCGCAGTCAAACTTCGTCAGTATCGTCGTGTACAGCCTCCGGGATCGCGTTTTGGCCGTCGTATTTTGTTTTTTGGCTCGATGCACGGTTGTAGACGATACACCCAGCTTTTTTGCGGCATCTCGGAGAGAGAGGTTGGGGTTTCGCTTGAAACTACCGGCAACTCTCGTTGTCTTCTCAGTGGCTTTCGATTTTCGATTCCCCACCGATCCAGACTTCCTGACTGTCGACAAGCGTTCCCCAAACACTTAAATTACATTTGTAACGGTGGATTTGGCAACTTTTAGCGATTTTGCCAGCTTTGCGTGCGAGTAGCTCGGATTTTCGCGATGCGCGAACAAAATTTTGATACGCTGTCCTTCTTCCTTGGACGGCATTTTGACAACTGAAGAGTGAATTCCTAAAACAAAATAGGAGCAGCATTTCAACACACACACACACACACACACACACACACACACACACGCACACACACACACACACACACACACACACACACACACACACACACACACACACACACACACACACACACACACACACACACACACACACACACACACACACACACACACACACACACACACACACACACACACACACACACACACACACACACACACACACACACACACACACACACACACACACACACACACACACACACACACACACACACACACACACACACACACACACACACACACACACACACACACACACACACACACACACACACACACACACACACACACACACACACACACACACACACACGCACACACACACACACACACACACACACACACACACACAAAGGCAATGGTTTGGTAAGCCATATGTGAGTGTGGCATGCTTTAAGAGTTGTTCATGATTACTGACATAATGAATACAGCTCATGATCCGCAAGCATTATCTCCCTGTACTGTTTTTGCTGGATTCAGCATCAGTTTACTACTCAAAAGCCACGATGGCTTGATGCAAATTCTACAAAATACAGATCGTACCGAATGAGATAAAATCGCCCTATTGCCCTCAAGCGAAATCCATTTAAACTTTTTGGACCCTTACCCAAGCGTATTTGAGAAAATAGGTAAAGCCTGCAGATTCTATCGAAAACTTCGTAAACCGTGGAAAAAATGGTCAACATCATCGAAAATCAGTCTGTACTGAAGCTAATGAGCAGTCTCCGACCAAAAATTCGATCACTGGCCTACGATTAACTGGAATCAATTTTTATATTGATTCACTGTAAAAGATGACTTAAGAGAATATAAAAGTGAAAACAATTAATATGCTCCTAAATTGTGTTTATATTGATCATTTAAAATCGTGCTAAGACATAATGGGACACCCTATAAAATACTAACATACATGGCTCCTAATAAAATAATTATCTTAATAGGCTTGTGTTACTGAAAATATTCTGCTTTTTTGTAAAAAAACTTATGTATCTATCACACCTAGTGACTGTAAAACGACAAATTTCGATAAATTAAAAAAAAAATGAAAAATTATTAATCTAATTCAAAAAAATTTTGCAATTTTTTTCTAAATATTATTGATTTGACAAGAAAGCATTTCTTAAGAAACGAAGGAAAGAAAAAAAAGTCATTCATATCATCTCAAATTTTCAAAGTGAAATAAAATAAACATAATTCAAAGAAAATGAGGTAATTATTTTCTTCTTTCACACGATAAATCAATATATAACAGAAAAAAATAAATGTTTCAAAACAGCAATGACTGAACATTAAAATGTTAGAAGATTTTGATCTTTTTGTGTTTATTTGCCCTTTCGTTATGTTGTTCGAAAACTAGTTTTGTTGTTCAAATTTACTTGCAAACAATCATTTCAAAACATTCATTGGTTATTTGCGACTTTTATAGGGATTATAAGAAATACAAATGTATCACTATACCAAATCTGTTATATATTTAACCAGCAAAGTTTCAAAATATTTCAGTGTTATCTTTTCATCGTCTTTCAGCTAGTTAAAAATGCATGCCCTCCATTTCGAAACGTCAAAGTGGTAGGTATTATCTATCGTTTGCGTTAAATTGTCATCCTGTCATAAAATGCCAATCCGCTCATCGCCAGAAAACCACCATAAGTAAGCATCTGTCCCTTTGGGTGTGCCAAATCCTTCGGGTGTGTCTCCAAATCCTTGGTCCAGCTTCGACACTTATGAGAGATGGTTTGCTGCTTCATTCGAAATTTTCTCCATTTAATCACACTCAATTGCCGGTCGCTTTTATCGCCCGCCTTGCCTGCTGCCAAGCTCTCTTGATGGTGCTATTTTAAGCACTTTGCTGCCATAAAGCAAATTTGTGGAACCATCCCCCAAGTGGTACAAAATTGCTGCACAATCAAACGCCTCTTTAAGCGCTCTCGTTTCATACACGTTGCTGACTGGATGCTGGCTGAAGATTCAAAACCCAGCAGCAGATCCTTCAGTTCATTGGACTGAACCATTTGTCCTGACAACCGGGCTACCATTTCATTCATTGTCCCAGCCAGCCACCAAGCTTTCCTCTGCCAGTGACGGATCGGAAAAACGGGTCGGTTTGTCGTCTGCCATGCCATTCCGGGGAGTGTTGGATCAACTATAAATTGAAAGTAGGTTAATTAATCAAATTGTTATCATGGGTATTCCAGAGAGAGCGGCTGATCCGGGTGGCTTGGCTTGGCTATGGTTGAGAATGCTTGTTTGGCCCGGATGTGTCTGAACGTTTTTGTTTGATTTCCGCCGTCGACGGACGGATTATGATGTCGGCAGGATGGGGGGCAAAATCATTTTAAATCGCGCCCGAAAAATCTCAATTCTTAATTCTGACGGAACAATTTTGGCCATTCCTTTTTTTCGTAGAAGGAGGGATTATATTTAGAGCATCGTTTATGTATAATCCATACGAAACCAATTATATTTGGATGATTTATGAGGTTTCCAAGTTTTGCAAAAGCTTTCAATCACTTGGGCCAGGTCCACAATTTTGGGGAAATTAAAACATTTTGTTAGATTAAGGCAAAGAGTTTGTGCGAAATAGCTACCGACATGAGCGCAAACCTATTCCAGGCTCTGTTTTAGGATTGTACAAGAAATCAGGAGACAAGATCAGGATTAGGATCAGGATCAGGATCAGAATCAGGATCAGGATCAGGTTCAGGATCAGGATCAGGATCAGGATTAGAATCAGGATCAGTATCAAGATGAGGATCAGGATCAGAATGAGGATAAGGATCAGGATCAGGATCAGGATCAGGATCAGGATCAGGATCAGGATCAGGATCAGGATCAGGATCAGGATCAGGATCAGGATCAGGATCAGGATCAGGATCAGGATCAGGATCAGGATCAGGATCAGGATCAGGTTCAGGATCAAGATAAGGATTAGGATCAGTATCAGGATCAAGATCAGGATCAGGCTCAGAATTAGTACAAAGATCAGGATCAGGACCAGTATCGAGATTCGGAGCTATTCATGAAACAGCTTTAAAAAAATGTAAAATTTGACAGACACAACTTGAACAACATTGAAATACGCTCAAGCAAATATGTTTTCCTCCACTGAAAAGCTAAATCAAAACAAGCATCCATCAGCAGCCTTAAAAATCTACGCTTCCTAAACCAACAGATATTTTCCACCGAAAAGCCAATTCAAAACAAACAATCAGCAGCAATGGCCTGAAAATCTGCGCTTCCAAAGCAAATTCCACCTTTATCCTTAGGAAGGCCAAATCAAAACAAACAATCAGCGGCAGCCTTGAAAATCTGCGCTTGCTAAGCCAATCTGTCTTTTTTCTAACGGAAGGTAAAATAACAACAAACATTCAGCTTTAAAAATTTGCGGTTTTAGCTAATTCTGACTTTATCCATTGGAAGGCAAAATCAATCAAAAAATCAGCAGCTGCCTAAAAAATCTGCACTTCTCAAGCCAATTCATCTTTTTCCAGGCACCTTATCAGTAACAATTTTGTTCGTAGCAACATCCTTTAAAAACTGCGCTCTCTGTGCCAATCCGTCTTTCTACCGGAGGCCAAATCAGAAACATTTTTTTCGTAGCAGCAGCCATGACAATTTGCGTTCTCTGTTCTTATTCTACCAACCACGCCATCTATAATTGTACATTACAAACAATCAACAGAAGCTGACCTTAAATCGGCGCTCATTAAGCCAATCCGTTTTTTTTTTCACCGAAAGACAAAGTCAAAACATACAATCATCAGCAAAAGTCTGCGCTTCTTAAGCCGATCAACCATTCCTACCGGAAGGCCAATTAAAAAAAAAAACAATGCCCATCAGCAACAGTAGAATCTGCGCTTCCGAAACCAATTTCTTCTTATTCACCGGAAAGCCTAATTAAAACGAACAATCAGCAGCAGTACCAGCCTTGAAGTCCGCGCTTCCTAAGCCAAATCTATCTTTATCCACCAGAAAGCCTAATAAAACAAACAATCAGCGGCAGTGACCTGGAAATCTGCGCTTCCCAAGTCAATTCCATCTTTATCCAATGGAAGGCAAAATCTCAACAAATAATCATCATCAGCAGCAGCTTAAAAAATCAGCGCTTTCTAACCCAATCCGTCTATATCCACTAAAAGCCAAATAATCTACCAATAGCCAAATCAAATTAAACAATCAGCAGCAGCCTTAAAAATCTGCGCCCGCTAACCAATCCGTCTTTTTCTACCGGAAGGTTAAAACAAAATATACAATCAGCCACAGTAGCCTTAAAAATTTGCGCTTTCTTTGCCAATTCCGTCTTTTTCACCGGAAGGCCAAATTAAAACAAAAAATCAGCATTAGCGGTAGCATTCATGATCTGCGCTTCCAATCCATCTTTTCCACCGCAAGGCCAAATAAAAACATACAACCAACAGCAGCAGCAGCAGCCTTGAAAATCTGCGCTACTAACCAATCCATCTTTTTCAACCAGAATGTAAAATCACAACAAGAATCAGCTGCAGCAGCCTATAAAATCTGCGCTTTCTTAGTCAATTCCGTGTTTATCCACGGGAGGCCATATAAAAACAAGCAATCAGCCTTAAAAATCTGCGTTTCCTGAGTCAATCCGTCTTTTCCATCGGAAAGTCAAATCAAAACAAACAATTCACAGCAGCGGCCTTAGAATCTACGCTTCTTCAGCGAATACCGTATTTATCCATCAGAAAGCTAAATCAAAACAAGCAATCAGGAGCAGTTACAATCATACCAAGTGATTTTGAGAATTTTCACATCCGCAATGACACACTTAAATGTCTCCATTTGTTTCTGTGAAGGCAAGTTTGAAATTCTTAAATTTAAACTGGATCAAAAACATGATTTTAACCTCCAAAATATTTTTAAATTATCAACATTTCAATTTAAAAAGAATTCATCATATTCTGATTGCTATTTATACTTTGTTGGAGATATAATAATAACAAGATCAATGCAATCCGTTTAACATTTTTAATGCGTACTATGTACCGTATCCAGATTGCCATAAATAAGTGATAAAGGGTGATACGGTCAAAATTTTGTCAAGGGAAATTGCGTGTAAATCGGTGAAATCGTTTATTTAAAAAATCAAATTAAATTTCTTTTTCAAATTTGATTAGTTTAAAATTCAGGAAAAATATTCAGTTAGGCTTCCAATTTTCCAAATTCCCTGCCATCAGATTTTGTACAGCCACCTTGTCCACCTTCTTCGCCACAGAAAGCCAGTTTTTCTTGAACTACTGCTCGTCCTTAGCAGTTTTTTGGTCTTTTTTACGTTCCGCTTGACAATAGTCCAGTATTTCTCAATTGGGCAGAGCTCTGGCATGTTGGGAGGACTCTTGTCCTTGGGAACCACCTGCACGTTGTTGGCGGCGTACCACTCCATGGCCTTTTTACCGTAATGGCAAGATGCCAAATCCGGCCAGATCAGTACGGAACGACCGTGTTTCTTTAGGAAAGGCAGCAGACGTTTATTCAAACACTCTTTCACGTAAATTTCTTGGTTGACTGTCCCGGTTTTTTAAATGCAAAATTGAAAGAAGTACGTCAACTTGATATTGACCAAATTTTGACCGTATCACCCTTTATTATAAACTTGTTAGAAATTCTATTGAAAATTTCAACAAAATTCAGCACTCTTTTGTGATTGATTTTTTGGAGCAAATATTTAATCCAAAAATACCATTTTCGATCGAAAATGTGCGATCGCTAGTACCCAAAATAAAATCGAACATTCATGAAATTGTTTGTCCAGTAACGGGAATAAGTGTGTGGACAGTATCGGGTTTTTAGAAATTGAAAATTTAATCATTCATTGGCTTGCCGGAAGTTTTATTGCCCGTTTCAAATTTCCGTAATAAACACCGGTAATGCTTTACAATAGAAAAGTATAAATAGAACGTTCCAAACCCCTTACAATTTCAGATACGCTCTTAATTATATGATTTCCAATTAATGATTCTCAAATGAAATTAATTCCAACAAAGCCCTGCTCCGAATCGAAACTTTGATAGCCTGTAATCTAATACTGAATCAACCACTGGAAAAACTGAACCCCTTCCTGTCTAGAACGAACAATCAACGATAATTACCCATCTATTTTATTCTCATCTAAAATCATAAAACAATTTTCCACTTTCTGGTCACTATTCCAATAAAACTTGATACCTACGCTCGGCTGGCGAACGGTTTTATTACCAGGGATCAAAATTATGGTCCCTGTATAATGCTGAATCATGCAGCAGCCGTCTGTTTGGACATGTTTAAGCGTTTATGCGTGTGATAAAACATTGTTCCATAAAAACGTTTTGTGCTCAACTGACTAAAGCACACACATAGAGTTGAGCGACATTTTGCTCAGTAGCATAAGTGCGCTGTCTCGAGAATAGATTTATGTGCCTCAGAATATCTTGGGAGGTTGGGGGAAAGCAGTCTAGGTCTACCGTAATTTCGAAGAATTTTGCCAGTTATCGTCGTAAGATTTCAGCCTGGTAACGAATATTGTAGGAGAGATTGTGGTTCAAAGATCCTCAAACAATAGCTTATTAAAAAAATTCAAATAAAATTTAACAAAACAGAATGTTTCAATCGACAGATGAGATACTAAAAAAAAATACTTTTGTCAACCCTAAATTACATTTTCCCCCCATTTTACAAACAAACCGAGGCCAGTTTGTTGAAAATCATTGCAAAAAAACCCCGTTTTCCCTGTTGCTGCATACCAAGCGAAGGGTCTCTTTTTATGGTTGATGAGCCGAAGCATTTCTGGATCAGCCAAGCGTGAAAATGACTAGGAACGACGATCGTAAATTGAAATAGTAGTCTTCCCCAGGAATGTCACCATGGGTTACCGGAAAGGATATCCTAGTTCCTGTTCTGGAATGAGGTGTGATGTTTCCGGGCAGATTATGATGTGTGGCCCCTGCTATCGACGTTAGCTCACATCGAGCAGTTTGTTGCTTCTTTCAGTTCTTAAGAATGAAGTCTTATTTTCTCAACAGTTAGATTACTTATTTCCTAAAATGTCAAAAGAATAAAAAAAGTTTACACGGAATGTTGTTTAACTTCACATAAGAATTTTATAAATTAAATCGCAAAGAATTTAGTTAAAAGAAAAAAAATTGTTAAAAAAAATTTCGACAGAACTGTTAAACAAAATTTGAAGCTTTCTCTCTGGAGCCACTATTTAAACTTTTAAAACCGATCATAAACATTTTGTAAACTGGCCAATAAGGGTGACAAGAGAAAAATTTCAGCTCTTTTGTTGAAAAATGAATTTTTGGCCCTCAAAAATCACCTAAAATAAGATTTAAAAACCGGAAAAATTTTAATGTTGTCCAAAGTTTGTTCAAAAATCAACTTCCTGGGACTTCCCGTTCAAGAAAACCGGGTATTTTTGGAACACCCAAAAACGCCAGGAAAGTCGGTTTAAACCAAAACCAAAATTGACAAAATTGACAAAAATGACAAAAATGACAAAAATGACAAAAATGACAAAAATGACAAAAATGACAAAAATGACAAAAATGACAAAAATGACAAAAATGACAAAAATGACAAAAATGACAAAAATGACAAAAATGACAAAAATGACAAAAATGACAAAAATGACAAAAATGACAAAAATGACAAAAATGACAAAAATGACAAAAATGACAAAAATGACAAAAATGACAAAAATGACAAAAATGACAAAAATGACAAAAATGACAAAAATGACAAAAATGACAAAAATGACAAAAATGACAAAAATGACAAAAATGACAAAAATGACAAAAATGACAAAAATGACAAAAATGACAAAAATGACAAAAATGACAAAAATGACAAAAATGACAAAAATGACAAAAATGACAAAAATGACAAAAATGACAAAAATGACAAAAATGACAAAAATGACAAAAATGACAAAAATGACAAAAATGACAAAAATGACAAAAATGACAAAAATGACAAAAATGACAAAAATGACAAAAATGACAAAAATGACAAAAATGACAAAAATGACAAAAATGACAAAAATGACAAAAATGACAAAAATGACAAAAATGACAAAAATGACAAAAATGACAAAAATGACAAAAATGACAAAAATGACAAAAATGACAAAAATGACAAAAATGACAAAAATGACAAAAATGACAAAAATGACAAAAATGACAAAAAGGACAAAAATGACAAAAATGACAAAAATGACAAAAATGACAAAAATGACAAAAATGACAAAATGACAAAAATAACAAAAATGACAAAAATGACAAAAATGACAAAACTGACAAAAATGACAAAAATGACAAAAATGACAAAAATGACAAAAATGACAAAATTGACAAAATTGACAAAAATGACAAAAATGACAAAAATGACAAAATTGACAAAAATGACAAAAATGACAAAAATGACAAAAATGACAAAAATGACAAAAATGACAAAAATGACAAAAATGACAAAAATGACAAAAATGACAAAAATGACAAAAATGACAAAAATGACAAAAATGACAAAAATGACAAAAATGACAAAAATGACAAAAATGACAAAAATGACAAAAATGACAAAAATGACAAAAATGACAAAAATGACAAAAATGACAAAAATGACAAAAATGACAAAAATGACAAAAATAACAAAAATGACAAAAATGACAAAAATGACAAAAATGACAAAAATGACAAAAATGACAAAAATGACAAAAATGACAAAAATGACAAAAATGACAAAAATGACAAAAATGACAAAAATGACAAAAATGACAAAAATGACAAAAATGACAAAAATGACAAAAATGACAAAAATGACAAAAATGACAAAAATGACAAAAATGACAAAAATGACAAAAATGACAAAAATGACAAAAATGACAAAAATGACAAAAATGACAAAAATGACAAAAATGACAAAAATGACAAAAATGACAAAAATGACAAAAATGACAAAAATGACAAAAATGACAAAAATGACAAAAATGACAAAAATGACAAAAATGACAAAAATGACAAAAATGACAAAAATGACAAAAATGACAAAAATGACAAAAATGACAAAAATGACAAAAATGACAAAAATGACAAAAATGACAAAAATGACAAAAATGACAAAAATGACAAAAATGACAAAAATGACAAAAATGACAAAAATGACAAAAATGACAAAAATGACAAAAATGACAAAAAGGACAAAAATGACAAAAATGACAAAAATGACAAAAATGACAAAAATGACAAAAATGACAAAATGACAAAAATAACAAAAATGACAAAAATGACAAAAATGACAAAACTGACAAAAATGACAAAAATGACAAAAATGACAAAAATGACAAAAATGACAAAAATGACAAAATTGACAAAATTGACAAAAATGACAAAAATGACAAAAATGACAAAATTGACAAAAATGACAAAAATGACAAAAATGACAAAAATGACAAAAATGACAAAAATGACAAAAATGACAAAAATGACAAAAATGACAAAAATGACAAAAATGACAAAAATGACAAAAATGACAAAAATGACAAAAATGACAAAAATGACAAAAATGACAAAAATGACAAAAATGACAAAAATGACAAAAATGACAAAAATGACAAAAATGACAAAAATGACAAAAATGACAAAAATAACAAAAATGACAAAAATGACAAAAATGACAAAAATGACAAAAATGACAAAAATGACAAAAATGACAAAAATGACAAAAATGACAAAAATGACAAAAATGACAAAAATGACAAAAATGACAAAAATGACAAAAATGACAAAAATGACAAAAATGACAAAAATGACAAAAATGACAAAAATGACAAAAATGACAAAAATGACAAAAATGACAAAAATGACAAAAATGACAAAAATGACAAAAATGACAAAAATGACAAAAATGACAAAAATGACAAAAATGACAAAAATGACAAAAATGACAAAAATGACAAAAATGACAAAAATGACAAAAATGACAAAAATGACAAAAATGACAAAAAGGACAAAAAGGACAAAAATGACAAAAATGACAAAAATGACAAAATGACAAAAATAACAAAAATGACAAAAATGACAAAACTGACAAAAATGACAGAAACGACAAAAATGACAAAAATGACAAAATTGACAAAAATGACAAAAATGACAAAAATGACAAAATTGACAAAATTGACAAAAATGACAAAAATGACAAAAATGACAAAAATGACAAAAATGACAAAAATGACAAAAATGACAAAAATGACAAAAATGACAAAAATGACAAAAATGACAAAAATGACAAAAATGACAAAAATGACAAAAATGACAAAAATGACAAAAATGACAAAAATGACAAAAATGACAAAAATGACAAAAATGACAAAAATGACAAAAATGACAAAAATGACAAAAATGACAAAAATGACAAAAATGACAAAAATGACAAAAATGACAAAAATGACAAAAATGACAAAAATGACAAAAATGACAAAAATGACAAAAATGACAAAAATGACAAAAATGACAAAAATGACAAAAATGACAAAAATGACAAAAATGACAAAAATGACAAAAATGACAAAAATGACAAAAATGACAAAAATGACAAAAATGACAAAAATGACAAAAATGACAAAAATGACAAAAATGACAAAAATGACAAAAATGACAAAAATGACAAAAATGACAAAAATGACAAAAATGACAAAAATGACAAAAATGACAAAAATGACAAAAATGACAAAAATGACAAAAATGACAAAAATGACAAAAATGACAAAAATGACAAAAATGACAAAAATGACAAAAATGACAAAAATGACAAATATAACAAAAATGACAAAAATGACAAAAATGACAAAAATGACAAAAATGACAAAAATGACAAAAATGACAAAAATGACAAAAATGACAAAAATGACAAAAATGACAAAAATGACAAAAATGACAAAAATGACAAAAATGACAAAAATGACAAAAATGACAAAAATGACAAAAATGACAAAAATGACAAAAATGACAAAAATGACAAAAATGACAAAAATGACAAAAATGACAAAAATGACAAAAATGACAAAAATGACAAAAATGACAAAAATGACAAAATGACAAAAATGACAAAAATGACAAAAATGACAAAAATGACAAAAATGACAAAATGACAAAAATGACAAAAATGACAAAAATGACAAAAATGACAAAAATGACAAAAATGACAAAAATGACAAAAATGACAAAAATGACAAAAATGACAAAAATGACAAAAATGACAAAAATGACAAATTTGAAGCTTTCTCTCTGGCCAATGACCAATGACAAAAATGACAAAAATGTCAAAAATGACAAAAATGACAAAAATGACAAAAATGACAAAAATGACAAAAATGACAAAAATGACAAAAATGACAAAATTGATAAAAATTACAAAAATTACAAAAATTACAAAAATTACAAAAATGACAAAAATGACAAAAATGACAAAAATGACAAAAATGACAAAAATGACAAAAATGACAAAAATGACAAAAATGACAAAAATGACAAAAATGACAAAAATGACAAAAATGACAAAAATGACAAAAATGACAAAAATGACAAAAATGACAAATATAACAAAAATGACAAAAATGACAAAAATGACAAAAATGACATAAATGACAAAAATGACAAAAATGACAAAAATGACAAAAATGACAAAATGACAAAAATGACAAAAATGACAAAAATGACAAAAATGACAAAAATGACAAAAATGACAAAAATGACAAAAATGACAAAAATGACAAAAATGACAAAAATGACAAAAATGACAAAAATGACAAAAATGACAAAAATGACAAAAATGACAAAAATGACAAAAATGACAAAAATGACAAAAATGACAAAAATGACAAAAATGACAAAAATGACAAAAATGACAAAAATGACAAAAATGACAAAAATGACAAAAATGACAAAAATGACAAAAATGACAAAAATGACAAAAATGACAAAAATGACAAAAATGACAAAAATGACAAAAATGACAAAAATGACAAAAATGACAAAAATGACAAAAATGACAAAAATGACAAAAATGACAAAAATGACAAAAATGACAAAAATGACAAAAATGACAAAAATGACAAAAATGACAAAAATGACAAAAATGACAAAAATAACCAAATGACAAAAATGATAAAAATGACAAAAATGACAAAAATGACAAAAATGACAAAATTGACAAAAATGACAAAATTGACAAGTAAAAAAAAAGTTAAAAAAAGTGATTAAAATGATTAAAATGATTAAAACGACAAAAATAGATAAATTAACAAAATAGACAAATCATTTCAAATCAAGACATTTAATGACAAATTTTGACAAAAAAAGAAAAATAATGACAAATATTACCAAATAATCACAAAAATTGAAAAAAAAATTACAAATTATGACAAAATTGTTAAAATGCAGCAAAAACTTGAGCACTGAAAACTTATCAACAATTAACAGGCTTTTTAAACTTTTTGATAGCGGTGTTTACTGGTTTGAACTTGTTTGAAAAAAGTGTCTGCCACATTTTCTTGTATTTTATGGAGTCTGCCAACATTTGGTTCTTTCGAATTAATTATTCACATTAGTTGGACTTTATATTCTGAGCTAAGCAGCTTTAAACATACCTTCTTTGGTATTACGGTTTGTTTTCCTTTAATCTGAATTTTACTAAACCATTGGCGTTGGCAACCAGTCAAAAAAAGATTTGAAAGTTTGAAAAGAAAAATTATTCATAGTTGATAATCTTCAAAAATGAAAAGAACATTCAATTTCGATTACTGTGAGAGTCGACGAAGTAGAAATAAACACTCTCTGGAGCCACTCTTAAGTTTATTTTTAAAATTATTTACTAAAATTAATGAGATAAATTTTCTTTAACAAAATTTTACATCTTCACAACAATGAAAAGGTTTTGAAGTATTTGTCGACTAAACTATTATGATAACGACAATTAACAAGTTCGGAAGAAATTCTCTGGAGCCACAATTTTCAGTTGACCAGAGTTTACTAACGTTTGGCTGATTCGAAGAATCAGTTATACATTATTTTCTGTTAGCTCTAAGGTATCCCTACTCTGGAATGATGTTGTATTCAAATGATTTTGTGTCATCGATTTGAATTTTACTATGTCAATTTTGACTAAAACAATACGTACTGTAACATCGATTGAAGTCTTTATCAATTAAAATTGAAGTTAAACATATGTTTTGTACATTTCTGAAGATGACAATAATTTTACATAATCCGTTTTTATGACTAAGGATTCTAACTTATTTTGCAAATGGCACCATATTTGAGCAAATTGATTGCATCAACAACATATGCTCCGGTTTGGATCGTGTAATCAACACCCTCAAAACAGCACTTCATTAAAGCTTCCCATCTATGGGGAAGCTTTCGTCGTGTAATCATCGAGTTACATAACAATGCTCCACTATCAACAGCAGGAGCAGCAATCCATTTCATCATCTCGCCATTGAGATTCCGTTTCCGTCATATGCGATGGCGTCGAAGAATTCCAACCACTGCGCTGCAGCCGAGTTGAACAAGACACAAAAAAAACCTGAACACTAAAGCGAACACGAGAAGTGTAACAAGATTATCTTAATTAGCTCAAGATTATGACAGCTCTATCTCGTTTGTTGTTTGTGAGTGGGTGAGTAGGTGGCTAGGTGAGAAGAAAAATAACCGACCGAAAGAAAACCTGGGCTGTACGGGCCAAGAAAAACACCTCCAAATGACTAATTCAAGGGTTTTGTTTGTTTTTCTTGCCTTCCTTCCCAAATTCGAAGTTTGGTCGGTTGGAATCGAAGCTGAAAAAAATACCTGAATCGAAAATAAAATCTTCAAAGTGTAGCAAATGGTAGATAGAGGTTGGTGATGATGAATATGATGATGATGATGATGATTTTGACCCCCGTTTAAACGCTTTTGCGTCCAATAATGACAAGAGCATTTGGATTATGATTACTGAAATTTTTATTCTTCGAAAGATTCATTTAAGTTTTCTGCTACTTGGATTTAGAGCCTAAGAATACTTTTTTTTGGATTCAAGTTCATTATCTGATTTTTTACTTTCAAAACTTAAATCAGAACATTGGATTTGAATCTACTACACCCATAGAAGAGATTGCAAAAATCCAATGCCTATTTAGCAAATCTCTGTGCCGATAATGCGCTGAAATGTGCACTGTGCCGAAGACGGTATGTTTGAAAAACCGTAACTGGCACAAGGACTCGGCTCCCAACCAAAATGATGACCACTACATCCAAGCGAAACAAGAAAAACATTTTATGGGATTTCCTTCCTATTGGATACTTCATCCCAGAAACAAGAAAATAAAAATTTAAAACCACAGCGCTGTAGTGAGAATCGAACTCAAATCACCATTTGTATCGTCTTGCCAGTCCGACATCCTAACCAGTGTACTATTCGAGCTTCATGCAGGGCGAGGTATATTTGTCATAGGCTTTCTGTTACCGATCAATCACAAAAAAAAACGTACAACGGCGGCTTCCCGGCGTTTGGCTTCTTTTCAATGCATTCCTTTGTCTTAAGATGGAAACGGGAAAGGGAACGGGAGTGAAGGAACGGGAAACCCATTGAATGAGAACTGTGCTTTGCTTACTGCCTGCTATTACATACACACGCTACATATACACAGCTGCTAAAGCCGGGCAGCTTGGCCGGTGTTGTTTGCCGGTAAATTGAAGGAATGTTTTTGTTGTTGCTTTTGCTACATACACACGCACAGCTCAGCCGTGTTTGCTGGTGGATTGAATTAGAAGGATGTTTTTGTTGTTGCTTTTGCTACATTCACACGCACAGTGCTCGGTTCGCTGGCTGCCTGGTGTTGGCCGGTATTTATTTCCATCCTTCTTCGGCTTGTGATGCGATAGGGAGGGACGCGAAAACGTTTTTATTTTGTTTCATTCAGACATACGCAATTCGGTTGCGCTGGAGGTTAATGCCGGTGGGCGCAAATCGAATCAGTGCCGGTCGCGTTATCTTCTTGTACCAATGATGCTATGAAATTGACTACACGCCATTGGCACAGAGGCTGAATTTTGGGTGTACCGTTTGTTTTGTTATCCATATTATGAATTACTCGAAAATTGTTAATTTGTCAAAATACCTGGAAACACATTTCTAAATCAGAATAAGAGCAATCTCAATATTTAAAACAAAAATCAGTGATGCTGATGGAATCACAATCAGAAAAGACCTCCATAGTGCCGTTGCTTTCACAGAATATTTTAATACCAACAGCGAAAGCTACCACTTAAGGAGACTCTTTAAAAAATAAACAATGGAATATTAAATTGAAAGCAAGTTTCTGCAAACAAAATTAGATCGCTTAGTGTTGTATCATGAAATCCCTTCGAGCATCAAGGTCCTGATCTCGAGAGTCAAAACCATTCTCGAAAGGTCATCAACGGTTCAATTTAAGTGCCTTTCCCCAGTCAGACTTCTGCTTTCTCGGTAAGGAACTCTCGAGGAGCCATCCTTGAGCCATCCCCAGCCCCCTTTTTTCTTACTTCCTTGCTTCCGTTCTTGCTAGCACAAGAAGATACCTTCCCACCAATAACAACTCTCGGTCTACCAGCTGGAAGTTCACGGACACATGATAACGTGCTTATGTTGATGCCGAGAGTTGGCCCCACCGAGAGTTTTCACCACGCCAAACGAAACAGATAAAAATCCCGAGAACGTGAAACGCTTTATAATGAGTATGTTCTGGCAGCAAGCTAGCTGGCTAGCCTGAAAACAGAACAGCAACAACCAGTTATAGCCCCGCAGAATCTTCTAACTAAGAACCTAGCAAGCAGAAAAGAGAAGAAAAAAAAAACCGAAAATGAAAAGCCTCCCAACCCTCGGCATGGTTTGGTGGAAAACTTGGCCGATTTTGATGCTTAAAGTTGGCCTCCCTTAGCTGTACACCTACTTAGCTAGTGTTATTCTTTGCGACTTTCAACCCAGCCAATAGGGCTGACTGGCATGAGGATCTTATCTTGACATAGAGTAGGAAAACGAAACAACAAATATGTACAGGACTACGGATAGGATGCTACACTATAGCGAGAAGAAATACCGATTTGATACTTAGATTCCAAAACCGGGTAGTTCACTGAAGTTTATAAATATCTGAACACACAATGTTTTCTAGTGATGCTTTGCTGTTGATCGATCGACGAAAATTTATCTTGTCTCAATGGCTTTTTTGTTTACTAAATTCTGTTCTCAATTTGAACTTAAATCATCACTTTGGGGCCGCCCTAGAGTGTCAATATGTTACTGTTGGAAATTTGACGACTTGTAACTAATGAATGCATGAAATCTTCAAATTTGCATCCTTTCGTTTTGAATGGACAATCCCTGAAAGCCCACAAAAAAAAACTATTTTGAGATCTAGAGTGTCAATTCGACACTCTTCGCTTAAAATCACTTTATCTCTCTTGTTCCTTAAGCGATTTGTACTAAATTTACAATTTCGAAATTTTCAGATCTAACGGAGCTCAAATATAGCTTCCAGAAAATATATACTTCAGAATATTAAATGTAGAATAGACTGCCCCAAATTTGTATGGGAAATTTCAAGCTTGTGAAATGTTATGCGCTGCAGGCTTAAATTGATCCTAGATTTAATACAAGGTCTTTTGCCAAATTTGGGCCAGATCGGATCACGGGAAAGGGTCGCTCAACGAGCCTAAAGTTTGTATGGGATTTTGAGACATTTTGTTCGGGAGGAACATTAAAATCCCGTTTTTCGTGAATAACTTTGGTCCCCTTTTGCCGATTTATTTTGAAAACGGGTTTTCTTAAATCCTTAACAATGACATTCATTCCATCCAAAGACTTCATTTTACTTTTCCCAGAATTGTCAATAGCTACGGTACAAAATTTTCAAAAAGTAAAACTTCTGTTGACGTCATTTGACAGATTTTGCCATCATTATATTCTTAAAATATTTAACACAATATTTCTTACGAATTTTATGAGGGGTCTGTTTTTGTCAATTTCCTTTTTCTATGATTATTCAAACACCTAGATTCAAATTTTCTTGAGATTTTGGGTATGTAAACGCAAGATGTTCGCAGTGAATTTATATTGAAAACCACACATCCAAAGTTTTCTTTTGCGAATACTTTTGACAGGTCAACGTAGCGAGGCTGAAAATTCTTGAAAGATATACGCTTAGTGTACCTAAAAGAAAAAAGATCTCTTCGAAAAAACTAAAGTTTCTCTGAGATCCTTAATGAATGTGCTAGTTTTTTTTTTTTTTTTTCAAATCTCAAAAGAAAATTTTATTCTGACTAGGTTTGTCAAAGATCGTAACTTCCCAAGTAACAATTTTAGCTTTATTATGGTCAGCATAATTTCGTTTGGACTATAGCATTAATCTTCATAAAAAGCTAAAGTGCATTCTATAACATCACCTGGACTCTAATAAAGCCAAAATTAGGCTATTTGGCCCTACCCTAGAAACGTCATCATGACATATCTTTGTTGGTCATCAATTCTGGTCACCAAAGCTTTTAAAAAGCTATTATAAAACATGTTAGGAATTTTTGTTTTTTTCGATTCTGTGAGTTCTCGGAGTTTTATTTTTTTTTCCAGCAACCATAATGGTTGATGAATGATGATTGCATTATTGAGATATTTATGATCTGGTAAAATTAATAGCCAAAATACCAATGTTTTAACCATATTATGAGCCTCTTTTGTACTGCCAGTCAAGATTTTAGGTAAATGTGTATGAAATAGTATCTTAAAAAAAATGCGCCTCGTCAAATCTGATGGTCAATCATGATGGAATTGATGGAAAATGGGCTTGAAAAATTATTTTCCAATGCTTGCATTGTGAATCCATCAACATGGCGTCATTTTGTGCCCTTCGATTTTGCAACCAACATGGCGTGAGTCAATTCATAGTTTTATTATGGTTTAATGATGACCCCAAAAAAAGCTACGATTTGACGTTTCTCTCGCAAGCCAATCAATTACACGCTTAGGATGAGTTCCTAATTTCTGAGTTGTTAATCCTTAGTACAGTAAATGAGGACATACATTTTAAATAAAAACGGATTGGTTATTAATCACCCGTGGAATAAATCATGAGTTGAAGTCAAATTTCGTTGTCTGACGCCATCTTGAAATCCAAGATGGCAGCTTTCGCTGATAGTTCAAATGTTGTAAATGACTTAAAATCACATGAAATCCCATCAATATTGGTATTGGGTGAAAGGGCTAAACGATTAGAAGTCGAATTTCGCTATCAGACGCCATTTGGTGAAAGGGCTAAACTACAAGAAGTCGAATTTCGCTATCGGATGTCAACTTGAAATTCAAGATGGCAGCTTCCACTGAACTTTAAAATGCTGTTAATCACTGAAAATCACATGAAACTTCCACAAAATGGGTATAAGTTGAAAAGGATCAACGAGTGGAATACAAATTTCGCAATTAGGCGTCATCTTGAAATCCAAGATTGCGGCTTCCACTGAACTATAAAATGATTGAAATCATTGAAAGTCACTAGAAATTCCCACAATATGGTCATTGGGTAAAATGGCTTAATCAGTTTAAGTGAAATTTCTCTATCAGATCCTCTTGAAATCCAAGATGGCAACTTTCGCTGAACCTTAAAATGCTGTAAATAACTAAAAAACCGCATGAAACACCCAAAATATGGTTATTGGCTAAAAGGGCTAACCTAGAAGAAGTCAAATTTTGCTATCAGGTGCATCTCGAAATCCAAGATGGCGGCTTTCACTGAACTTTAAAATGCTGTTAAACACTGAAAATCGCACGAAACTCTCACAATATAGGCATTGTGTGAAAGGACCAAACGAGTAGAAGTCGAAGTTTTCAATCAAACGACATCTTGAAATCCAAGATGGCGGCTTCCACTGAGCTTTAAAATTCTGCAAATGACTAAAAACCGCACGAAAGCTTTACAATATTGGTATTCGTTGAAAGGGATAAACTAGAAGAACCAGACCCTGATTGTTTTTGGCAACCCGCTCGAACATTTTGTGTTGTTCAAATCGAACGATTCTTTCCTCAACTTTGTTTTTTCTTTGTACTACATTTTTTATCATGTTTTTGATGCATTTAGCACTTTTCCTGTTTTGTCGATAGTTTTTGTTTTTTGCCATTTGCTTTTTATGTCATTGTATTATGTCTATCATGCTAATATGTCTAAATTGTATTGGTCCTATTAAAGCGAAAACTATAAGGTTATGTTGTTTCTGTTATTTGTTTGATTTAGGGACATGTGCCAAAATCGGATGTTTCCAAAATCGAATGTTGCCAAAAACGCTCGGGGTCTGTATTGTGGTTGCTTTGTGCGATTTTGGGTCACTTACAGCATTTCAGAGTAAAGCGGAAAGAGAAAATCGACTACTACTCGTTTAGCCCTTTTACCCAATACCAATATTGTTGAGGTTTCATACGATTATAAGTCATATACAACATTTTAAAGTTCAGTGGAAACCACCATCTTGAATTCGGATGGCGTCAAATAACGAACTTCGACTTTTACTGGTTCATTTCTTTCAACTAATACCCATATTGTAAGGGTTTGTGGCGATTTTCAGTCATTTACAGTATTTTCAAGTTGAGTGGTAGCCGCCATCTTGGAATTTAAGATGGCGACGGACAACGAAATTCGACTTCTACTCGTTTATTACTTTCACCTAATAACAATTTTAATAAGGTTTCATGATATTTTCAGTTATTTACAACTTTGAAAATAAAAGCGGAAGCCGCCATCTTATACTAATGATGGCGTCAAGCAACAAATTTTGTTCCTCCTATTTGAACTCTTTCACTCAATACTCATATTGTAGAGTTATTCATTCCACTTCCGGTAATTCGAAGTTTTCATAGATTTTTATAATTTTTTATTATTTAAACTCAAAATCAACACACAGAACTTATCAAAAATGTGTAAAAATGGGAATTCTAATTCAAATATGTGCTATCTAATCTGAGCGTGTCCTGATTTGACATCTTGATCGAGAACTGTCACTAAGTTTTATGGCGGTTTAATAATCAGGCACTGAGTGCTATTATAGAACATGCAAAAGAAAGCTTGAAGAAAACTTCTAAGTTTGTGTTTTATTATAGTTTAAACAAAGCATTCCTAACTCTTTCTAAATAACTAAAACAGTATGTTTAATGAAAGATTTATGAGCGTTTTCAAAACTATCTAAAAACAGATGGTCGATTCAAGAATATAAGCATTTTGCATGACCATAATAAAACCATCATAAAACGACATGCACAAAAAAAGCCATAATAAAACCATAATAAAACATCGAAATGCTAGTTAGCTTGATCTGTGTTACTTGGGTTAGTAACTTTTTGGTAAACCATGTTTTAACATTTTTTTATGGTGGTGGGTCTTTTGGCATTGCAAGCATTTTAAATAGTTTAGAATTGCTTAGCTTAAACTACTAACATCCACCTTGAATCTTCAAATTAAAAACGCTGTTCTGCTATTAAGATGTATATAGAAAAATATTGTAAGATTTATTGAAACTTAACATTTTTAGTAGAGTAGAGTTTTCAATGAGAGCAAGTGGCTTTCTTCCTCGTCACGCAGCAGCTAGACCAAATCCGAACTGCATACATTATCGCTAGTCGGAACATTTGCTTATAAATAAGCATCTTATTCTTCAGGCAAAGTCGGGATTTCCTGTTGATGAGAGAATAAAGAGATTTAGTGTATTTATTACATTTAGATTGAATATCTTCAATGTGATTTTTAAAAGTAAGATTCCGATCAAGTGTGAGTCCCAAGTACTTCACGTGATCAGACCACTCTAATGAAACCCCATTAAAAGTTATGGAATGATTTTCATTAGGTTTTAAAAATTGAGCTCTTGGCTTATGGGGGAATAAAATAAGTTGAGTTTTGGAAGCGTTAGGAGAAATTGTCCACATTTTCAAGTAATTCAAAAAGGAATTCAAATTTTGTTGCAATCTACTGCGTACCACCCGTAAATTTCGACCTTTGGCTGAAAGCAAAGTATCATCAGCAAACAATCTTCTACCCTTTCCTTCTGGTACATCAAGAAGATCAGAAGTAAAAATATTGTATAAAATTGGCCCAAGTATACTGCCCTGAGGAACACCAGCTCTAATGGGTGTCCTTTCAGAGCATGAATTTTGATAGCTTACTTGTAGGCAGGGTTCAACAAAACGCACTCTTTTAGACGCGCGCGGCACACGCAAACCATTTCTCTCGAGCGAAACACTTCTTCGTTTGCGTTCTGGCCGTTGACGCACTCTCGCTCTAAACAAAAACACGCTCGCTCTATCTTTTCCACTCGTTCTCGTCGACGAGATGCGCTATCCGAAATCTGCGCGAGCGGCCGAGTCAGACAGGCACGGCTAGCTCACTGCGCGTCCTAACCGAGCGGCGTGCGAGGTCTCTCTTTTGGTTAACAGAACAGCACGCAGCGGCTCACAATGCAGCTCGCGGCGGCCCTCCAATCGGTCTGAGGCGGCTCTCTTTTTGTCACCGGGCGGCGCGCACGGGTTCTAGTGTGGGGCTTGTGTTACGTATTTGCCGTGGCCCGATTGATAAATCTGTGTGTTTAATTTCATCAGCAAGATAGTTGGAACAAATGGTGGCGGGCAATGGACTTGGCGGGAGGATTAAAAGAATCAATGTAGGAGGTTTACGTTACATATTATGAATAGCTCCAAGCACTAGTATTTATGAAAATTTTTCCATTAACTAGTAAAATTTCGATACCAAGAATGACATTCCTTTTTGGAAATGCTACGGCGACATCGTTACTTATAATGTCACGAAAGCTCAATCATAACATTGAAATGTTATGAATTTGACTATCGCGACCACTTTTAATGCAAAGTAAATTTAGACAATGGGATTTAGATCAATTAAATAAGAAGAAGATTCGAATTTAATTGGTTGGCTTTTCTATAGGAAGATAGTACGTACGCGAGATTAAAACAAACTAATGATGATTAACGGAACTAATACCGGTAGCAATTAGTTTAGCTCCGATTTCAACTTGCGACCCCTATAGTGAAAGGGCTTGACTTGTAGGTGACAGAAAATAGTGTCGCGAATTCGCTAGTACAAGCTTCTAATGTTAGTACCGCGAGAAATGTGTTTAGCTCCGATTTCAACATGCGACCCCTCTAGTGAAAGGGTTTGACTTGTAGGTGACGAAAAATAGTGTCGCGAGTTCGCTAGTACAAGCTACTAGTGTTAGTACAGGTAGAAATGAGTTTAGCTCCGATTTCGACTTTCGACCGGTCAAGTGAAAGGGTTTGACTTGCAGGTGTTGAAAAATAGTGTCGCGAGTACGCTAGTACAAGCTACTAGTGTTAGTACAGGCAGAAATGAGTTTAGCTCCGATTTTGAGTTTCGACCGGTCAAGTGAAAGGGTTTGACTTGCAGGTGACGAAAAATAGTGTCGCGAGTTCGCTAGTACAAGCTACTAGTGTTAGTACAAGTAGAAATTAGTTTAGCTCCGATTTCAACTTGCGACCCCTCTAGTGAAAGGGATTGACTTGTAGGTGACGAAAAATAGTGGCGCGAGTTCGCTAGTACAAGCTACTAGTGTTAGTACAGCTAGAAATTAGTTTAGCTCCGATTTCAACTTTCGACCGGTCAAGTGAAAGGGTTTGACTTGTAGGTGACGAAAAATAGTGTCGCGAATTCGCTAGTACAAGTTACTAGTGTTAGTACAGCTAGAAATTAGTTTAGCTCCGATTTCGACTTTCGACCGGTCAAGTGAAAGGGTTTGACTTGCAGGTGTTGAAAAATAGTGTCGCTAGTACGCTAGTACAAGCTACTAGTGTTAGAACAAGTAGAAATTAGTTCAGCTCCGATTTCAACTTGCGACCCCTCTAGTGAAAGGGTTTGACTTGTAGGTGACGAAAAATAGTGTCGCGAGTTCGCTAGTACAAGCTACTAGTGTTAGTACAGGTAGAAATGAGTTTAGCTCCGATTTCGACTTTCGACCGGTCAAGTGAAAGGGTTTGACTTGCAGGTGTTGAAAAATAGTGTCGCGAGTACGCTAGTACAAGCTACTAGTGTTAGTACAGGCAGAAATGAGTTTAGCTCCGATTTTGAGTTTCGAACGGTCAAGTGAAAGGGTTTGACTTGCAGGTGACGAAAAATAGTGTCACAAATTCACTAGTCCAAGCTATTTGTGTAAGTACCGGTAGAAATTAGTTTATGTCAAACCCTTTCACTTGACCAGTCGAAAGTTGAATTCGGAGCAAAACTACTTTCTTCCTGTACTGCCACTAGTAGCTTGTACTAGCGAACTCGCGACACTATTTTTTGTCACCTACAAGCAGGCTTGCCATTTCTCAAACGAGAATCACTGACGCGCTCGGTAGAGACTCTCTGAAACGCACCGCAGAGATTTTTAGCCGAACCTCTGTAGAGAATCTGTACATCAACACGACAAAGCGAACACACACTACAGTGACAAATTTTTTTCACCACGGAGAGCGACAGCGACGGCAGCTGGCTTGACTTGTTGCGTTTACCAACACATTCGAAGCTGAACCACTCGCCCGAAACATTCATCGTTTGATGATGTTATTATTATGCACACGATGTTTGTTTTTGTCTTTGCTTTTTCGTGGCTTGAACTAGTCGGTTCTGTGTTTTCACCGGGGTGCTCTACGGTAACAAATTGTCGCACGCCGGAGCTATTGAAATTAGGTGTTTATGACTTTCGAAACCGGGGTGCGAATAATGTGTGGAGAGCAGAGGTGCAAATGAACGTTCAGCGCAAACGTTGTCGAGAAAAAGTCGCAAGCTGATTATTTCTTGAAAAGGTTAAGATCAGCTACGACGCCTAAATTGTGGTTGAAAAAAATGAACGCATCGAAACGACGCTGTGGCACGATTGGTTCAAATGACTGCATCTCTTATGTTCATTCCGATGCTTTGCGAACAGTTCGCCTACTGATCTTAAGGCGACGTCAACCGAAGGATCCGTTCGTTATAATATATCGGGGATAAGTTCAAACGACCTTATCGAGATAGGGTCGTTTGAACATTCAATTGAATGTTCACTTTTGAACGTTCAATTGAATGTTCGTCGAATGCGTTCGGCAGTTTTAGGGAATCAAAAGTCGGCGTGCTATGTTCGCAAGCCGACGCTTCCGAAGATGAAGTTAGTTTGATGTGGTCGGGAAAAAGTCAAACGCTGCATACAAAATGATGCAATGCTTTGCACCTCTGGTGGAGAGGAACACAAAATCTCACCCGGGTGATTCGCAGCTATCGCACGGGGGTGTTTTATTCTCCGTTCTCCGTTTTTCTCGGTAGAGAACGACATCTCTGCCTACAAGTCAATCCCTTTCACTTGACCGGTCGAAAGTTGAAATCAGAGCATAACTAATTTCTTCCTGTACTAACACTAGTAGCTTGTACTAGCGAACTCGCGACACTATTTTTCGTCACCTACAAGTCAAACCCTTTCACTAGAGGGGTCGCAAGTTGAAATCGGAGCTAAACTAATTTCTACCTGTACTAACACTAGTAGCTTGTACTAGCGAACTCGCGACACTATTTTTCGTCACCTGCAAGTCAAACCCTTTCACTTGACCGGTCGAAAGTTGAAACCGGAGCTTAACTGATTTCTACCTGTACTAACACTAGTAGCTTGTACTATCGAACTCGCGACACTATTTTTCATCACCTTCAAGTCAAACCCTTTCACTTGACCGGTCGCAAGTTGAAATCGGAACTAAACTAATTTCTAGCTGTACTAACACTAGTTGCTTGTACTAGCGAACTCGTGCCACTATTTTCTGTCACCTGCAAGTCAAACCCTTTCACAAGAGGGGTCGCAAGTTGAAATCGGAGCTGAACTAATTTCTACCTGTACTAACACTAGTAGCTTGTACTAGCGAACTCGCGACACTATTTTTCGTCACTTGCAAGTCAAACCCTTCCACTTGACCGGTCGAAAGTTGAAATCGGAGCTTAACTGATTTCTAGCTGTACTAACACTAGTAGCTTGTACTAGCGTACTCGCGACACTATTTTTCGTCACCTACAAGTCAAACCCTTTCACTAGAGGGGTCGCATGTTGAAATCGGAGCTCAACTAATTTCTACCTGTACTAACACTAGTAGCTTGTACTAGCGAACTCGCGACACTATTTTTCGTCTCCTACAAGTCAAACCCTTTCACTTGACCGGTCGAAAGTTGAAATCGGAGCTAAACTAATTTCTAGCTGTACTAACACTAGTAGCTTGTACTAGCGAACTCTCGCCACTATTTTCTATCACCTGCAAGTCGAACCCTTTCACTAGAGGGGTCGCAATATGAAATCGGAGCTAAACTAATTTCTACCTGTACTAACACTAGTAGCTTGTACTAGCGAACTCGCGACACTATTTTTCGTCACCTGCAAGTCAAACCCTTTCACTTGACCGGTCGAAAGTTGAAATCGGAGCTTAACTGATTTCTAGCTGTACTAACACTAGTAGCTTGTACTAGCGTACTCGCGACACTATTTTTCGTCACCTACAAGTCAAACCCTTTCACTAGAGGGGTCGCATGTTGAAATCGGAGCTCAACTAATTTCTACCTGTACTAACACTAGTAGCTTGTACTAGCGAACTCGCGACACTATTTTTCGTCTCCTACAAGTCAAACCCTTTCACTTGACCGGTCGAAAGTTGAAATCGGAGCTAAACTAATTTCTAGCTGTACTAACACTAGTAGCTTGTACAAGCGAACTCGCGCCACTATTTTCTGTCACCTGCAAGTCAAACCCTTTCACTAGAGGGGTCGCATGTTGAAATCGGAGCTAAACTAATTTCTACCTGTACTAACACTAGTAGCTTGTACTAGCGAACTCGCGACACTATTTTTCGTCACCTGCAAGTCAAACCCTTTCACTTGACCGGTCGAAAGTTAAAATCGGAGCTTAACTGATTTCTAGCTGTACTAACACTAGTAGCTTGTACTAGCGTACTCGCGACACTATTTTTCGTCTCCTACAAGTCAAACCCTTTCACTTGACCGGTCGAAAGTTGAAATCGGAGCTAAACTAATTTCTAGCTGTACTAACACTAGTAGCTTGTACTAGCGAACTCGCGCCACTATTTTCTGTCACCTGCAAGTCAAACCCTTTCACTAGAGGGGTCGCAAGTTGAAATCGGAGCTAAACTAATTTCTACCTGTACTAACACTAGTAGCTTGTACTAGCGTACTCGCGACACTATTTTTCGTCACCTACAAGTCAAACCCTTTCACTAGAGGGGTCGCATGTTGAAATCGGAGCTCAACTAATTTCTACCTGTACTAACACTAGTAGCTTGTACTAGCGAACTCGCGACACTATTTTTCGTCTCCTACAAGTCAAACCCTTTCACTTGACCGGTCGAAAGTTGAAATCGGAGCTAAACTAATTTCTAGCTGTACTAACACTAGTAGCTTGTACAAGCGAACTCGCGCCACTATTTTCTGTCACCTGCAAGTCAAACCCTTTCACTAGAGGGGTCGCAAGTTGAAATCGGAGCTAAACTAATTTCTACCTGTACTAACACTAGTAGCTTGTACTAGCGTACTCGCGACACTATTTTTCGTCACCTACAAGTCAAACCCTTTCACTAGAGGGGTCGCATGTTGAAATCGGAGCTCAACTAATTTCTACCTGTACTAACACTAGTAGCTTGTACTAGCGAACTCGCGACACTATTTTTCGTCTCCTACAAGTCAAACCCTTTCACTTGACCGGTCGAAAGTTGAAATCGGAGCTAAACTAATTTCTAGCTGTACTAACACTAGTAGCTTGTACAAGCGAACTCGCGCCACTATTTTCTGTCACCTGCAAGTCAAACCCTTTCACTAGAGGGGTCGCATGTTGAAATCGGAGCTAAACTAATTTCTACCTGTACTAACACTAGTAGCTTGTACTAGCGAACTCGCGACACTATTTTTCGTCACCTGCAAGTCAAACCCTTTCACTTGACCGGTCGAAAGTTAAAATCGGAGCTTAACTGATTTCTAGCTGTACTAACACTAGTAGCTTGTACTAGCGTACTCGCGACACTATTTTTCGTCTCCTACAAGTCAAACCCTTTCACTTGACCGGTCGAAAGTTGAAATCGGAGCTAAACTAATTTCTAGCTGTACTAACACTAGTAGCTTGTACTAGCGAACTCGCGCCACTATTTTCTGTCACCTGCAAGTCAAACCCTTTCACTAGAGGGGTCGCAAGTTGAAATCGGAGCTAAACTAATTTCTACCTGTACTAACACTAGTAGCTTGTACTAGCGAACTCGCGACACTATTTTTCGTCACCTGCAAGTCAAACCCTTTCACTTGACCGGTCGAAAAATGAAATTGGAGCTAAACTGATTTCTACTTGTACTAACACTAGTAGCTTGTACTAGCGAACTCGCGACACTATTTTCTGTCACCTACAAGTCAAACCCTTTCACAAGAGGGGTCGCAAGTTGAAATCGGAGCTAAACACATTTCTCGCGGTACTAACATTAGTAGCTTGTACTAGCGAACTCGCGACACCATTTTTCGTCACCTGCAAGTCAAACCCTTTCAATAGAGGGGTTGCATGATGAAATCAGAGCTAAACTAATTTCTCGCGGTACTGGTGCCGTTAATCATCGTTAATTTGTTTTAATTTCGCGTTTAATCTCCCCAAAGACACAACAGCTAATTAATATTCCAACCATCGATCAATCTGATCGATCTAAACGGTTTCATTTTAACAACCCTTGCGTAAAGCTCTTTAATTTGGCCTTTTTCGCGAAATTTTACTATTTCATGGTAAAAATTTCATAGTTACTAGTGTTGATAACTATAACTTATAAATAATTTAAAACTTCTAACATTCATTGTCATAACCCTCCCACCAATCCCGTTGCGCGCTACAAACTATTTAACCAATTCTATTAATTAAATTATTCGTACAGATTTCTTAATCGCCCCCCTAACACGAAACACGCGGCCCACACTCCGTGTGCTAAAGAGAGCCGCGCGCGCTGTTCGGTGAGCCGCCGTGTCCTCTCGGTAGATGCTCGGCGTTCCTACACGCACGCGGCTAGATAAACGCAAACGCAGTTTTCGAACCTCTCGAGCTCTCGAATAGGCGCGCGCAAATTCGCTCAGCTCAAAATTTTCCAATCTGCGTTTTGGTCGCAGATTTCTCGGGAGAATTTCGAGCAATCAAATGTGCCCGTGAACGGAGAACGAAAGAGCTGCGTTTAATTTGCTCTTTCTCATTCGACGCACTCGTGCGTGTTGAACCCTGGATGAGACGGGACAATTAACCTCAAAAACTCTCGGTACAAAAATCGGGCAGCTGGTCGACACACATGGTCGTTTTTGAGGTTAATTGACCCACAATTGAAGAGTGGTGGTGCAACAACCAGCATAATATCACGAACACTACCAGTGGCAAATAGGACTATTG
The DNA here is from genome assembly GCF_029784155.1 of Uranotaenia lowii. Classification (NCBI taxonomy): domain Eukaryota; kingdom Metazoa; phylum Arthropoda; class Insecta; order Diptera; family Culicidae; genus Uranotaenia; species Uranotaenia lowii. The sequence goes on along the minus strand of NC_073692.1, from coordinate 84,595,468 downwards.
ATGACAATAGCTACACCCCCCCCCACCAAGCATTGCTTTTCAAGTTATTGTCCAGCTTAAAAAAAGTTTCAGTGATGACAGCAATATGTATGTTTTGAGTTTTCAAAAATAAAAAGAATTCTTCTTGATTAGCCAGCAAAGATCTAGCGTTTCAATTTATAATATTTAAACATCTTTTTGGATCCATGAGCGAATCGTAAAGTCATAATAATTTTGTTAGCATAATTTAAAGAAGTTTGGAAAACTTCAAACATTGAATTTGCTTTCAACATAAGTTGCATCATTTCCATTAAATTTTGATGCAAAAATTTTAATTTTTCCTCAGTAATCTCACCCAAATCAACAAAATTGTTGGGATCAGTAAATAAAGGAGAAGAACAGGTATTTGGAATTTAATTTCGGGGAATTTCCCAAGCCTTTGCATGAACGTTGAGACTTGGTTTTTTCAAAATTTTATTAGTTAAACCTGTAGAGGATAACCCATTTTCAATCACCTCTGAGAACGATAAACAACGAGCCTGTGGCGAAGAATCACCACAGGTAACATTAAAATCACTTCTAGCATTACTAAATCGTGATTCCAATGTAGGCCGAGGCTGACTGCGAACAGGCTGGTTGTTTGCCGACCCGACGTGTGAAGACGAAAAAGAGGAAGGAGGAGAAGAAACTTTTCTGGAAACTTTGGAATTTTTCCTAGAAGCAATTATTTTTGCCCTAACCGGACAGTTTATGGAATTCGAGGAGTGATTACCTGCGCAACTCCCACACTTGAAAAATTCTGTTTGGGGTTTATCACCACCAAAAAGGCATTTAGATTTTTCATGATCGAATGAGCCGCAAAGCATGCATCTGGCATTCATTCAACAATTTTTAGTGCCGTGACAAAAAGCTTGACAACGACGACATTGCGTAATGTTTTGAAGGAAATTGGTTGAAGATTTTCGAAAAGGTTCAAACTTTACTCGACAGTGAAACATAAGATGAGCCTTTTCAAGAATTTGCAAATTATTAACTTGATCCTTTTTAAAATGGATCAAATAAAGCTCAGGAGCAAAACCAACACTACTTATATTATTAGTGTTGATTCTTTTCCTCATTTGAATTACTTGAATCGGAGAAAAATCTAACAAAGAATATAATTCAGTTGTTATCTCATCCGGTGTCTGATCGCCGGTGAAACCACAAAGTACAACTTTAAAAGGACGATCACTTCTAGTGTCGTAAGTAAAAAATTGGTGATTTTTATTATTCAAATAATTTAAAATTTTATGAAAATCATTGAAAGATTCCGCCAATATACGATCAGTTCCCCTTCGACCGATCTGAAAAAAAAATCTTCACATCCTTGACAGAGGTGACGATTTCTTTCCGAAAGACATTGAAGTCAGGAATCGTGACCGTAATTGGTGGAACCTTTTCGATTTTAAGAGTATAAGAAGAAGAAGGTTTCTTAGTACTCTTATCAGAATTAAATATGAATATTTCCTCATCACCGATGTTATGAAGGACATCGAATGAATTGGAAATTTCAACTTTTTTGGGCGATGGACCTGAATTAGGTTCGGCAATCCGTTTTCTTCCGGCCCTTGAACCGGCCGATGACTTCCCCATGCTGGAAAGAAAAGAGAAAAATATGAATAAAAGAAAATGAAAAGGGCTGATTGAAAAACAGGTAAGAATGAAATAAATAATGCAAATGTTCCTGCAGGTACACAGCAACGATACGATGCTCCGGCGTACGTGTTGACGGCTGAACGGTACAGATGGAAGTGATGATGTTGATCGTGGCGTTAGAAGCTGTTATTCGACGAGCAATGTGCGAAATGCGGGGCACGATTTTCAACAGATCCAGTCAACTTATCTGCTTTGCCGATGACATTTATATAGTCGGCAGATCATCCGCGGCGGTGGAGGAGATCTATCGCAAACTGAAACGCGAAGCAGGAAGGATTGTGTTGATGATTAATACGTCCAAGAAGAAGTGCATGCTGGCCTGCGGATCCGAGACCGACCGAACTCGCTTGACCAGTAATAACAAGGTCACGATCGACGGCGACGAGCTGGAGATAGTCGAAGACTTTATCTATCTCGGCTAACTGATGACCGCAGATAATGACACCAGCCGTGCTGTGTTTACTATGGATATCACAAGCAACTGCGGTCGAGAAGACTAAGTCCTCAGACGAACTGTAGCCTGTATAAGACGCTCATAAGACCGGTTGTCCTCTACGGGCACGAGACATGGATATTCCTCGAGGAGGACCTGCGTACAATCGGAGTATTCGAGCGTTCGAGTGTTAAGAACAATCTTTGGCGGCGTGCAGGAGAACGGAGTGTGGAGGCGAAGGATGAATCACGAGCTCTCGCGACTCTACGGTGAACCCTGTATCCAGAATACGCTGGGCGGGACATGTTGCGAGAATGCCGGACGACTGTGCTGCAAAACAGGTGTTCGCTACGATTCCGGTAGGAACGAGTGAATTTTAGGTATTATGTTCGTCAAGTTATGTCGTGAGACGGAACACTACGAAAAAAAAATCACTTCATAACAGTTCAAACGAAGCCATGGAGTCCGGGTATAGTGGACGCACTGCATTGGAAACTTGCCGAACATACATACAGAATAATATAATAAATAGATATACCATCAGTCACAATCAGACAGAAGCTGCTAGCATATTATTATCTACAAACCATCTTGTTCTCGAGTATCGGAAGTCTTGGAGTCAAAGCTCAGTTAATAAAAATTTTCCCCGAAAAATCTCACATATTCTTTGGAATCAATGATAGTCATTTTCTTGTGAATCACCCTAAACCTATAGCTTCTTCCCGGAGGCCAACTCTCAACAGAAAGGACGAGTAGAATGGGGTGGTTATACCAGTATGAAAACCAATTCAAGGGCCCTCTTCTGCCCTGAACTATGTACATAATGGCGCCCACTTCCTCCCAAACAGAAGCAGAAGCTGCAGCAGAAACCGTAAAGAAGGGGAATCTCGCTCTCGAGCAGCTGTTATTGGATTATGCGTCTTGTGCTTCGAACGTTTAGCAACATAATGGGGATTCTGCTGGAGCATCTCTGGGCTTGCTAGATGACTGGTGTGTGTAACAAAATGCAGATCAAAAGATAACGACAACAACGGCCCATTGTGTTGCTGGACATTTAATTGTTATTTTCCGAAAACTCTGTCTTGCAAAGCTACAACGAGCCCTAAGATGATGCTCCTCAATAGCGAAAGAGCTGAGCAAGCTACCTGGATAGGAGTTGTTGTTGTGATACATGAAGGTTTCCAGCTGGAGATTGGCTGGCCCGGCAAGAAAAACTTTGAATAATGAAAGCCCAAGCTTCTGTAGCATTATTCATTGCTTGTCAACTGGCATTATGGCAATTTCGAGTTAGATATTGTTAATGCTGGCATAACTATTTTCGTGCTCAGTACCTTCCTACAAGATTTATTGTGGACTGCTCGAGGAAATTCATGGAAGCAAAATATTTTGAACCATGAAAAGCACTTAAGGCAATGCATAACTTATGAAAGTATGAATAATGTTTTCAAAGTTTACATTGAAGAAGTTTAATGAATTAAAATCACTGCTCTAAATTTGAAAATTGACCCACTGCATTGTGCTCTTATCTATTTATCTTGTTTAACACAGCGATACGGCTTGGAATCACATCTGATAATCTTGTTCACATTTATGCTAACGACATTTATTTTTATGCTGTTCAGTTCATTGATGTTACTTATATCCCTTTATTTTGAAGAACTAATATGGAATATTATTTAGTATTATCAAACAAATAAAAGCTTGGTGTTTCAAGAACGTCATTCTTGTACCTTAACTTTCTTATTCCATGACGACTGTAGAAATCTTCATAGGCCTGATGCCTTTTATTAAATAAATTTCAAGGAAAAAAATCGGCATCTCGGAAAATTCACCGCATTATAGAAAAGATTCTCTCTTTCCTATACATCACCTTATTCAGCAAAAAAATAGATGGGGGACTGGAACAACACATGCAAAATTTTCAAGTTTTTGTTAGGAATTTCAAATTAAACGTTCTTGAGCCCAAATGTGTTAAAATATCTTCGAAAAATAAATAATAGTGTGGGGTATCATGGGCCACTTTTTCCTTTGCTGCATAACTTCTTTATTATAAAATATGAAAAGAAAATAGATAAATGAAAAGGTTTTCTACCTTCTGAAGGTATCATTAGGCAATTTTCAATTTTTTTTAAATAAATTATTTTCCCCAAGCTCTGTCTGTATTGAAAAAAGTTTTTTTTTATTTTTGGAAAAATTATGAAGAATCGTAGGCCACCAAATCCAAATAGACTAGATAACGTGCAAAGTTTATGAGTTGAGCCAAAACTGAAACTTCATAACTTATTTAGTTATTTTAAAGTAATTTCAGGTGAAGAAATTAAAAAGAAAGTTGTGGAAGATCGAATTATTCCTAAAACCTGGCTCGCGAACGCTTCGGTAAACTTGCTTATACAGGATGGGCGAAATAATTTTCATAACTTTTCATAAGATAAGACAATACAGATAGGAAAAACGTATTTTAAATTCTGAACATCTATAAAATCATAAAAAATATAGGTGGCTCAAAGTACCCCACAAAATTTGGCCCACGATTCTCAAAGATCATGAAATCGAGTTAGAAAATGAATGTTATAGTTTTTCCATGGAGAATGATTTAATTTTAATTTTCTCCACTCTACTCAAAACTTCATTCTGTCTACGATAAAAATGATCATAGAAAATATATCTTTTTTATCGTGCTTATTTGCTTCAGTGTTGCCAGATATTTTTACGACGTATTTTAGATAACTTTAATTTCAATTTTTAAATTTTCTTCGAAATTTAACACTTTTGCCAAAATTATTTACTGTAAATCATTTTAATCAAAATATCTGATATTATTATTTATATTTGAAGGAATCTCAACACTTCTAGCCCAGAAAAGTAATGTTCTTAGTTCTTGAGAATGTTTTTACCGAAAACTTGAAAATCGCAATCTTTAAAAATAAAAAGCTGTTCTAGACCCCCCGTTCGATTTTTTAGTGCGTTGTATAGAGGAGAGTTTCCTCTTCAATGTAAAACATTTTCACAGATGCCGATTTTTTCCTCGTTTAGATAAAAAAGATACCGTGTATAGAAAATATGGTACTCTGTTACTTGTTATTTCAAAATGATGTCGATATGTTTTATCGAGTTTTCCGAAGTAGATTTCGAACAAAAGAAAACCGAAAAAAAATAATTTTATTTTTTAAAAGGCTTCAATTCCTGATTTGTTTTTCTAACTGATAAACTCTGACCATTTTCACGGATCATCCGGTAGAGAAAAAAAAGAAAATAAAACAAAACAATCCAATGAGTTTTCTTCGCTATTTCTTACAATGAACTGAATCTTAAATCTTAACAATCTTAAATATTTAATTTCCTCTTCTCAGCTCTTTAGTGTATTGATACTGGAACATAGAGATTATTATTCAGTAGAGTAAGATCAACAATCTCGCTATAATCTGTCGAATTTGACATTTCGAATTGTTTCTAAGTTGAAATATGTACATTAGGGTGGAAACAAAAAGGATCATGTCGAATTTCGAAAACCGATCATATGAATTTCATGGATTTGCCAAAACACTGACTGTGTTTAAAAAAATCAATGGATTGACTTTTTTATTGTCAAAAATCACCTAAGGGGTGCCATAGGAAATCGGAAAGTTGAAATTTTAATTTTGATGACTAGTGTTGACTAGAACTAGTGTTATCCAAAAAAAATTTTTGATAAAAATCGCTTTCCTAGGACTTTATTGGTTTTCAAAACCAGTACCGGTGGTCCGGGTTTAAAAAGTCGATTTTTGGCCAAACTAATTTTTTTTAGATAACACTGAATCTTGACGGTTAGTTTATTTAAAAATGTTGAAAACGCAGGTTTCAGTGGTGGAATAGAGTTATCTTTATTCATGTTTCGTCTGAGAGGTCAGTAGAATACAACTATATTAATTAGCGATAGCTAATTGTCACTTTCCACTTCTTATATTCCCTAACCGGGAAAATACTCATTTCTCAATGAGTACTTTGATATTCTTACCCAGAATATCTGGCAACACTGTTGTGTTACCACGAACCTAAGTTGAGTTGTTTGGCTTCACAGTGTGATGATGTAAACATTTGTACCGTGTTTACCATCATCAGCTGTCATCATCAATCATCACCGCTATTGTTTCAATCGCGAATTGACTCAAAGCATGCGGAACCAAAACAAACTGTTTTGGTTCTGCTCGTGGCAGCAGAAGTTGCTGCTTGCTGCTACCAAGGAAAACCATAAGTTTCAACACCTCCCCTCAATTCGCAGATTGAGAATGCTGAACAGCTTCGCGTGCCTCGCCCTTGGTAACGCCTTCGTGAACGCATCAGCTGGCTGATCCTCAGTAGAGATAAGTCGTAAAGATAGCTGGCCGCTTCTTATGATGTCTCTGATGAAAGCATTCTTAACGTCCAGATGCTTCATCCGCTGCTGAGTCCGCGCCTTTTCCAGATACTGTATGCAAGGGTTGTTGTCCTCAATCAACGTGAAAGGAGTGCTAACCACACCCAATTCACCAAGGAAGTTTGTTAACCACAGACCTTCCTTGACCGCATGGCAAAGGGCTCCTATCTCAGCTTCGGTCGACGACAGACTGACCGTCTGCTGACGTTTCGTTGACCACGAAACTAGATTCCCGCAGATCATATAAGCGTAACCTGATACAGATCTTCGATCATCTGAGTCGTTGGCAAAATCTACATCAGCATATCCGATGAGTGGTTTCTATTTCTCGTTTCTGCGGCATACCCACGACATATCGGTCATACGTCGAAGGTATTGCAGAACACGCTTTAGACCTGACCAACGCCTATCCCCCGGGCTGGCCTGGTATTTGCAAAGTGCGCTAACCGCAGCACTGATGTTCAAACTCCAAGATGACTACAAACAATCGATCAGATCGTTGAACGGCTGCTCGGTGATAACCTCACCATCGTTCTGCTGCGGCCATCGAACATTCGTGTCAAAAGCAGAATGGGTTTCCTGTAACCTGGGTTAAGCTAACCACTTCCCAAATCTCGCTCTCATCCAGGGCTGCTCGATAGCTGCTTAGTACGCCAACCGCAGCACTAATGTTCGGCCTCGAAAACTGCAAACAACCGATCAAATCGTTGAACGGCTGCTCAGTGATAACCTCACTTCGTTCAGTCCGAATCTCGTTCCTTTCATGGCTGCGGTGGTGTTCCGGAAAAAAGCAGTCCCTTTGGCCCTCATCATCAGCGGCTACGTTTGCCACGTAGCGTTGATAAGCTTCTCCTGCTCGATGACTGCGTCTCTGGGCCGGTTCGGGATTGACGGAATCTTGATCATCATCGTCATCTTCATCATCGCTACTCTCGTCGTCGCTCTCGTTTCGCGACGTATGCTGACTGGCACCAGAATCGATGACGAATCTTCGTTGATTCTGGTGGCTGATAACTTCAGCATGCTAACGCACAGCATATCTTGCATGTTGTTTTCTGGTTACCCCAGATAAACAATCTCTTGTTGCTAGCATAGCCCTTTCTCGGTGGCTTCGTGAATAAGCCAGACTTCGATTGGCAGCACTCGTCCTAAATGCCGCAAAAATCAAGAAGTGGTTGAAATCGCTGGCAACTAACCGTCGCCTGGACCACCTCCTCCGCAGCACCCGGAACAGCTTCCAAACGTCGAAGACAAGCTCGCGCATGCTAACCACAGCGCAGCTTCTAAGTACGAGAATAATTTTCTCGACTTGCAGCTTCATAGACTTTTGTCCAGGTGGGTCAACTCTTTGACCTTTCCAGGAAGACGGAGGACAACCTCCAGCAGTATGAGTCCAATCTGGCTCTGGTACGTTGCTGAAGTTGTCGACAACTAACCGTCGCCCAAAACACCTTCTCCAAAGCCGCAGAAAAATCGTACTGCAGGCTTGGATAAGCTTACGCGTGCTGGTTACAGTGCAACTCCACATCATGAGAGTAACCCTCTCGAACCTCTTTATGGACATTCGTCCCGTACTTCGGAAATCTGGGAGGCAACGTTCAGCAGCATGCAACCCATCTGGATCTAATGCATTGCTGAAGTTGCTGGCAACGAACTGTCGCCCAAACCATCTCCTACAACGCGCTGGAAATTGTTTCCAACAGACGTTGATAAATACACGCATGCTAACCGCAGCGCAGCTCCAAATCACGAGAGTAACCCTCTCGAACAGCTTCTTCCAATCTCCAATCTTGGCTAACACTTCATTTGGAGCATTAGGATCTGACCAATCCTGGTTACAGATCCCGAGAGTCCTCCTCCCGGCCGTCGGAAATAAACTCACGCTGCTTACCGCAGCGCGGCTTGTGTCGGCATCGAGAGTAACCCTCTCGGAACCCGACTTCCATGCCACGAACTCCAGTGGCACTTTCTGGTTGACCTGGAGCATCTCATTGCCTCTGCACTGCCGATTTTCTAGGCTGGTGGTCGTCTGTGATTGGATCAGCTCCTGTATGCTGACCACAACGCACAGCCAAAGCACGAGAGTAACCCTCTCGACTATCAGGTCCACCCAAGTTTTCCGGGGTGGACCTACCGACCTTCGCGCTGAACCATTTCTGTTGCGGATCCTGGGACTCCTCCCGGCCGTCGGTCGTGAGCTCACGCTTGCTAACCGCAACGTGGCTCGTGACGGCATCGAGAGTAACCCTCTCGGTCCACGAACCTCCCCGGACTCGACCTCTGGCGGAACCTCCTGGCTGGCTTGGGACATCTCGCTGGCTGGTATCTGCACTGGCGATCCTCTGGCTGCGGGCTGGCTCTCTCCGGTGATCCTCTGGCTCGTCTCTGGGCTGGTTTGTCCCTCTGCGCTGGCTACAGCAGAACTTGCTAACCGCAAGTCGAATACACTTGAGAGTACTCCTCTCACTAACTCATAGTTTTCCAATCCAGACGTATCTGGGCCCATAACCTGTTGAAAACGCAGGTTTCAGTGGTGGAATAGAGTTATCTTTATTCATGTTTCGTCTGAGAGGTCAGTAGAATACAACTATATTAATTAGCGATAGCTAATTGTCACTTTCCACTTCTTATATTCCCTAACCGGGAAAATACTCATTTCTCAATGAGTACTTTGATATTCTTACCCAGAATATCTGGCAACACTGTTGTGTTACCACGAACCTAAGTTGAGTTGTTTGGCTTCACAGTGTGATGATGTAAACATTTGTACCGTGTTTACCATCATCAGCTGTCATCATCAATCATCACCGCTATTGTTTCAATTGCGAATTGACTCAAAGCATGCGGAACCAAAACAAACTGTTTTGGTTCTGCTCGTGGCAGCAGAAGTTGCTGCTTGCTGCTACCAAGGGTAACCGTAAGTTTCAACAAAAAAGAATTTGACATAAAAATTAAAATTTCGATTTTTATAATTTTGTTTGGTCTTCCTCAAGGTTGTATTTGAAGTCCTTAAATCCCAGAATGTCAATTTTGACCAAATACTTTTCTTCGAGATAATACCAGATTTCAGCGTTTAATGCATTTTAATGTCAATTTGAATCAAAATTGAAAGTTAGATTTCCCAAATTCTATTTGTTTCCCTCTAAGGTGTTTTTTGGGGTCAAAAATCGAAACTTTCAGCGCTTTGAGGCACTTTTAAAACAAATTCGATTGAGCTGAAATCTGGCACAGTACAGTTTTTTGAGCGAATCTACGTAATTTATATGGTCGGTTTTCAAAATAGAGTCATGAAATATTTCCCGTACATCCATAGCCACTCTTATTTACATATTTTACTTCGATGAATATTGTTTTTGTCTGAACTTCTTTAATTGATTAACTGTTGTTCCTCATACTGGGCCCAGCATATTTTTCTCGAAATTCCAAGTCATTAATACATAAGAATCTCATTCTGAGCTCAATGCATTTTATCCAAACTTCAAGTTGCGTGAAAATTTCAGTCTTGAGCCGAAATCCACGATTTCTATAGAATTATTGACGGTGAATAATAAAGTACCTAATGGTTTTCAGCCAAAACTAAGTTTTTAAACTACCATTAAAGTTCGAAACGAAATGAAAAAAAATGGATGCAGGTGACACGAACTTGTAATAGACAATTCATTGCTGGTGGTACACATGTTTTTTTAAAGAAAATTTCCCAAAATTCAATTGATCCAAGATCATTTCATCAGAACATTACAATGCTCTAAAATCAATAACTGTTAAAATATTATTTCCTAAAATTGGACGGAAAAGCTGTCAGCCAGTGTTGGTCATTTCTTTTCATAAACTCTTTTTGGAACGTTATAAATATTTTCTCGCTACTTGCCTCGCCATGGTGTTTATCTTTGGTATTCAACTCATTTTTAGTGCTTGTTCTTATTTGGTTTAGGTTTATTGACCTAAGTACCTTTTAGTATAAATTCGTAACTTTTGAAAATATATCCTCAAATCTTTCAATGTGTAATATGTTCTTCGGTATTATCGACGTTTTTCAGTGAGTTTTAATAATAATAAAACAGATTTAGAACAACTGGTAAATCTGTTATATTATTTCTATAGCTCACCGAAAAACGTCGATAATTTCGAAGAACAAACAATCGCGGTGATAAATCCAAAACTCAATGCGTAATATGAAACCTTCAGTAGCAAGAAAAGAAAATTACTTTCATCGATATTCAATATCTTTGGATTGGTTCAAGCGTCTGGATGATTAGGCTTATTAGATGTGAACATTGATAAAGTGTTTGAAGAAAGCCTTCAGTAGGAAAAACATATTCTAAGCTCAAATCAAATAGGCTTAATCTACCACATCCTTGAATCTCAATCTGAATACTGATTTCAAATTTTGGTTCTGCCTTCAATATTTGATTTTTGAATATGCTCCAACAATTGTTTTGATTTCTGGATAATAATTACAAGATCAGGTTTTAAAATATGAACTAAGATATGATTTTTTTCAAAAGCCTCCAATCAAGATTGTTGAATTTCAATGTTAAAGTTTATTCATTATTTTAACTATTTATTTTTTATCCGATTCGTTAATCTGAATTCAAATATAACTTTTTAATGATGAATCTGGTTCAGAGTTTTCAACTCTAGGTCGCCGCTTTGAAGTTTTGCTATGTTTGAATTCTGCATAAGAATTAAGTTCATGAACTTTGATTCTGAATAAAAAGAAAACTCAGGGCAATTCAATTTTTTTTCATGTTCGATAAGTTATTATCTAAACACATTGTAGACCAAATACGAGGTAGGTAAATCGTTGTTTTTTTTGCTCGTTGATAGTGTGCCCAACTTAGAAGCATAACTTAAATGTTATAGGTTTACGAATATTTTTTTTTTTGGTTTTCAAAATTTAACGCAACACCTTTTTAACTCAAAGATACTAAATTTCAAGTATTTGGTCCACTGTTTTCAGAAATATGTGGTGTTTATAAATTATTATTAATTAAATTTCTTCGCTGTCCATAATGTGTGTTTTTTTAAATGCATTATATGCGTTCTCAACATCATGGAACAAATTGTGTATGGACTGCAGAACTGAATTTGAGCCAGGACTTCAAAACAGCTTTTCTTTTTAACTTTTAATCATGACTCGAATTGAAAATCAAGTAATTCAAGAATTAAAGCGATGGATAACGATTACGAAATATTCTTAACCTGGTATTATCTTTTGAAGATTTTTTATCAGTGCTAAGTCAACACTGGTATTTGTCATAGGAACTGGGGAGGGGAGAGTTTGGAGGTTTAACCCCTCTCATGGGGGTTTTTTTTTTTTTTTTTTCCTTGTAGGGGAGAGCCCACTGCGACCAGTAGCTGATCTATTGTGGTATTTACCCCGCGTTACTATATGCTTTCAGGTTCACCTGCACTATTGATTGGAGTGACAGTTGATTGCTGACTAAGCATTTTATCCCAATCGGGTATAATATCAAAGATGTATGATATAACCTTCTTAGGGCTGATATGCAACCATATGTCTTGTGCGCTTATTAACTTTGCCCCAAGTACTCGCTCTCTCCTATTTAGGAGGGCGCAGCAGTTGCATAGAAGATGCTCTGCAGTTTCTTTTTCGAACCCGCAGAACCGACAGTCATCGTTTTGAATTATGTTTATCCTTTTGAGATGCTGTTTTGTTGGACAATGTCCGGTCAAGAGACCTGTGTAAGTACTTAACTCGTGCTTACTCAAATTCAACATGTTTTTGGAGAGTCGTGCACTTGGATCAATGAATCTTTTTGCCTGAGTTGCTCCCTCCGCTGTTTTCCAGTTGGAAACAATAGTGGTGCTTTCCCAGTTCTTGAGCTCCATAGTCAAGGCACTTCTCGATACTCCGCAAGAAAGGTTCAGGTCCAATCAACAGTCCCTGAGATCCTTCCCTAGCTAGTTGGTCTGCTTCTTCGTTCCCTAGGATACCGCAGTGGCCTGGTACCCAGAATAAAGATACTCTGTTCCTTATGGCCAGGTTTCTTAGTGCAACTATACACTCCCAAACTAGTTTGGAGTAACATGTGAACGTACTTAGTGCTCGAAGAGCAGCCTGGCTGTCAGAGAATATGCAGATGCTTGTGTACCTGTATCCCCTTTTCAAACAGGCTAAAGTGCATTCTAGAATTGCTTGAATTTCAGCTTGGAATACTGTTGGCCAGTTTCCCATAGGAATTGAGATCCTGAGTCTAGGTCCGAAAACCCCTGCCCCAGTTCTATTATCCATTTTTGACCCATCAGTGAAGAATAGGATAGATCTGGGAGGAACCGCAGGTCCACCTGACTCCCACACGTCCCTATCATTGATAGTTACATTGTATGGTATGTCTAGGTTAAAAATGGGCTCCATCCAGTCATCATTTTTCACAATAAGTGAGTTTAATTTAAATTTCTTTAGGATTTTGAGATGTCCTGTAAGATCTCCTTCATAGAGCGTTTTGTGTTTGGAGAGTCTCAAGGCACTACGTTCCGCCTCTAACTCAATGAATTGATGTAGAGGCAGAATATTAAGTAGTGCATTTAGAGCCTCATTCGGTGTGCTTCGCTTAGCGCCAGTTATAGCTAGCGTTGCTAGTCTTTGAAGCTTCGCTAGTTTTTTCTGGGCTGTAATTTGCATAGTTTTGGTCCACCATACTAAGGAGGCATAACAGATTTTGGGTCTTATTATAGCTGTAAATATCCAATGGATGATTTTCGGCCTTAGTCCCCATTTTTTCCCTACTCCTTTCAGGCAGACCCATAGAGCTGTTGTAGCCTTAGCGATTACATGCTCTATCTGTGGGTTCCATGATAGCTTTGAGTCTAGTACTATGCCTAAATATTTCACTTGTGATTCGAGGTTTAACACTTCCCCATCTAATGTTAGAGGTTTTAGTGTAATTTTTCGTCTCCTAGTGAAGGCTATCACGGTAGTTTTGGAAGGGTTTATGTTCAGTCCCTCTTCCCTGCACCAGAATAGTGCGTAATTAAGTGCAGATTGCATTCTATTAGACAACACATTCTCATGTTTTCCCCGAACTATAATAACTACGTCGTCTGCAAAGCCAATAACTTCGAATCCCATGGATACAAGTTTGTTTAGGAGGTCGTCCACTATCAAGGACCACAACAACGGTGATAGAACCCCGCCTTGGGGACATCCCTTCGTTGGTGTGGCTTTGATTGTAAGCCCTCCCAAGCTTGCATAAATGGTTCTGTTTATTAGCATGGCACTGGTCCAGTTAACGATTGTCGGGTGGCACCCTCGTCTTTTCATAGCTGTTTCGATTGAAGTGTGAGATGCGTTGTCGAATGCCCCTTCAATGTCTAAAAAAGAAGCGAGTGCTATTTCTTTTGCCTCTAGAGTCTTTTCTAGTTTTTGTGTAAGGGTATGTAAGGCCGTAACCGTGGACATACCTTTTTTGTAAGCAAACTGGAAGTTGTTTAGCTTACTTAAGCTAAGATACTGCGATTTAATATACTCGTCAAGTATCTTCTCCATTATTTTTAAAATAATGGACGTTAGACTGATAGGTCTGAATGCCTTAGGTTGAGTTTTATCTTTTTTCCCTGGTTTCGGGATAAAGATCACGCGCACCTTTTTCCACTGAGTTGGAATATGACAGAGGGTCATACTGGCGACGAACATCTCTACCAAGGCAGGTATTACCATTTGTTTAGCTTGCTGTATTTGAATTGGTATAATTCCATCTTCACCAGCCGCTTTAAATGGCTCGAATGTACTTATTGCCCAGTTAACCATTGAAGGTGTAAAGATTGTGCGTGATTTGCGAAGTGCTTCATCACGTCTGACATCCCGAGTGAGTCTTTCAATCGGAATGTCATTAATCTCTGTTCCTTCGATGGATTCCGGGAAATGCGTACTTAGTAGTAATTGAAGCGTTTCATTTGGGTTTGTAGTGAACTCCCCATTCTTTTTCTTCAATTGACCCAGTCCATTAGAATGTTCTTTTGATAGAACTTTCTGGAGTCTGGCAGCTTCGGGTGTAGTTTGCACGGTTTCACACATGTGCTTCCAACTACTCCTCTTAGCTTTTCGAATGTTTTTATTGTACTCAGTTAGGGATTTACGATAATCGTCCCAGTTTGAGTTAGCTTTTGCTTTGTTGAAAAGTTTTCTTGTTTTTTTCCTCAACTTTTCTAGTTGTCTGTTCCACCAAGGAACTTTCCTGTTTGAAACACGTTCCTTGAGTGGGCAGCTGGCTTCGAAAGCGTATATGATTTTATTGGTGAAATTGTTTGAAGCTTCCTCTAACTGTTTTGTTGTTCGTATTTTCGTTTCCAACAAAGGATTGCAAGCTTCAAGTGTGTGTTTGTAAAGACTCCAGTTGGTGTTCCTGGGATCTCTATAAACGTCCTTGATTATAAACCCTCCCACTATATCGAATGAGATATGTCTGTGATCAGACAGTGATTCTTCATCCGATACCTCCCAGTTTTTAATTTTATCTAGAAGTAGTGGTGTGCATAGAGTTAAGTCGAGGACTTCCTGTCTATTTCTCGTTATAAACGTTGGTTTGTTTCCCTCATTGCAAATTTCGATATTATTTTGTGAAAGAAACTCTAGTAAGGACTCACCTCTAGCGTTGATGTCGGTACTTCCCCACAGCGTGTGATGTGCGTTAGCGTCGCAGCATACGAGGAATTGCTGGTTTTGAGCCCGGCACTTTCTCATGTATTCTACAACCATCGGTGGGGGTATATCTGTGCTATCTCCGGGGAAATACGCTGACGCTACACTTACCGTGTGCCTACCTTTCGGTGTTGGTATTTCGATCCGTATAGCGGCGATGTCTCCGCTGATGAATTCTGTAAAGGGAGTCAATTTAATTCTATTGTTTACTAATAAAGCAGCCCTTGGGTGAGAACTGCTTTCATCGTATAGAATCTTACCATTCGGCGTGTATAGCCCTTTAACTTTACCCTTGTTAATCCAAGGTTCCTGGATAAAGGCAAGGTCCAGGTCTTCGGCGGCGAATCTTCTGAGTAGTGTGCACGAGGCTCCTACGGCATGATGAAGATTCGCCTGGACACACTTTAAGGTGTTTATTTTGGTAGTGCTTTGCCCGTGGATGTGGGGCATTGCACTGGCTTTTTGCCTTTTGCACATGTTTGACTACCCTTTTTCGGTTTGCTCCATGTGCTCAGTGTTTTCGCTCATGGGGGTTCAAAAAATATGAAGCAAAATAATAAATCCTTAATGAAATGTTGATGAACAACTAGAAAGTGAATAAAGAGTAATAATCTTGACTCAGAACGAAAGCCAAACATCGAAATCTTATCCCAAGTCCACAATTCTTCTACAGTTTTTCAGAAATTTTCTCACTTGTTGATAGATATTTAAAGTTTATACTCGAAAAACGCTATCAAACGTTATTCACAAAAGAAGTTGGCACTGGTGACCTGATTGCCCGGATTTTGCCCGAATGTTTTCACTTTATTTGCAAAATCAAAGAAAAATTTAAATTGCGCGTTATCAATTATATATTTTGCGTCCAAAACAATTTTTGGAGCCAAGTTAATTCAAATACACATGCTGATGTGTTTTGATAAAAAAAAACAACATTTAGAGTATTTTTCTTTTTGGTTCTATTTAAAAATTCCCAAATTTGTCTGGATAATGCCCAGATTTTGGATTGTGGACTTGGAAATCAAATGCCCTGATTTTGCGTAGTTTTAAGATATAGCCCGGGTTTGCCCTGCCCGGATAAGTGCGGAAAAATATCTGCTTAGGTGAGCTTAGGCTAGAACCATTTCCGATGTACTGATTTCAAGTTTATTTAAAAAAAAAAATCTAAATTTGTTACCTGTGGCCGGATTGTGGTATCTGTATCCAGTTTAACCAGTCTTTATTTTAAGTTCAGATCATCATTGAGGCAAAATCTCTATTCGAATGTTGGTTTTGCATTTGAAAACTAAAATAAGATTAATTTTCCATGTTCGAGACTTATCATTCAAGAATATTAAAAAAAACATATTTTAAAATTTCGATTTGAATTTTTGACTCTTAATTCTTATGCAGAATTGAACCTTCAAAAGTTCCATAATGGTAATCCAGAACTGAAACATCCGAGATTCATCATCCGGCATTTTCATTCAGATACTCTTGTGGAATTACGAATAAAAAATTGAATAAATAATTCAATTAGAAAATCAAAGATTTGGAATGGCAATAATAGATTTCTTGTTAAGAATTCTATTATAAAATGCCCTTTATCGATCGAGAAATTTTGTTTGGAATTAAAATTTAGAAGTCGGTTTCAATTTAGGAAGCAAGAATTTTTTATAAAGGTTCTAAATGATGAATTAATAGTCGGAATTGAAATCCGAAAATTCCCAATATAAAATAAGAAACAGGCGAAATCCACTTTAATAAAATAAGATCTGAACTCCTTTTCAAGGTTGAGTTCTTTGAAAAATCTAAATTTTAATTTAATTTTTTCATAGGATTTCATTGATGAAATAAACTATAAATGATAATTAATATTCAGATTCAGAAAAATTCAGCTGGATCTATATTTTATTGGTTTGTTTTTTTTTAGCATTATTTATATTGAATATGCTTCGAAAATAAATATTTCGACTTAAATGAATGTATCGAGTTCACAAAAGATGAAATAAAATCAAATATGAACCGCAAATAAGATTTTCTTTCAAATGAAGCCTTCAAGATCCCTCATTAGTTTTTTAAAGCTTAACATAAACTGAACACTTTAAGGACTTATTTTCGAAAGTAATTATTTTATATGAATAACTATTAACATAAAAGAACTTAAACTCGAATGATGAGACACTCTTAGAATCACATTTTTTTGCTATTCTCTATGTATGCATCTTTCTTGCTAAAATGTTTTAGGAAAAATTTTGTAACCAAACCGAACAAACCAAATTTGAAAGTTCAAAGAAAACCGTACGACCCTGGTGCAAATTTGACGATAATGAAATTTCCATGCAGCACATCTTTTAAATAGCACCAGACCAATTTGTTTGTTCCATGCAGCGCCACAACTAAATACTTCATTGATGATTCTCCTTCAATAAATAAGTTATCAAAAGTGTGTGAAATTTTCACCACTTTCATTTACTTTGTCTACCAGCCTCGTGAAACCAGAATAAACGTAATTAAAGGATAATAGACTTCAAAGTTATCTCTGAATTATGTAACACGACCCATGGAAGAAAAAAAAAACAACAAACAAGCGCAAGTCGAGAAATGTTCGGTATGACCAATAAAGTCCGAAGTGCCAATTCATTATTCAGCAGCCAGTTCCCTATGCCAGTTCGGGCAGGGTTGGGTCGAACTTCCGGTTGTTCGTTATGTTATTTTACGTATACCATACCCGGAAATGGAGCGTTTTCTCTCGATATTGAGACGTCGTCGTCGTAGGTCGTCGTTTTCTCCTGGGTTTAGCCTAATGGCCCTGGCTAACAAGGAGCTGGGATTTCGTTGTCATCCCGTCGACAACCGGGTGGAAGCATAAAAGTGCTATGCTAGTTTCGGTCCGTTTTCTGATTTCCGTTGGGCTTTTTTTTGTGTTTTGCTTCAGTCGATGTCTGGCTGAGAAGCAAGCTCACAAGTGGCCGCCACAGAGCAAAGATGGCTGAAACTGAAACTGATGGTATTTGATGGTGTTTTTCTGCTCCAGTCCAAATGTCTCAACGGGGAGCAGCACTCTTTGAAATTAGCACTCGTCATTTCCACTACTGCTGGATTTCCCGAGTTGCTGCTGCCCAATTGGAACTCTGGAACTCGTACGTACAACAACAACAGTTGGAGCTAGTGCTTCCGGGGGGTTTGTTCTCTGTTCTCGTAGTTGTTTTGGTTTCTGGTTCACTTGTTTTCCTGCAACCTTCCGGATATGGAATTCTTCTGGTTTTTCCATCCATGAGACCGTTAAGTTGTGGAGGAGGTAAGGACAGAAGGGCAAAAAATACTAGGGACCCCCTAGTGGGACTGCTGATGATGGCACACGGCAATATCAAACCGAGGAGAGTAACAAACTTCTGATAGAGCAGCACCATCGACATTGAGAGACAGCGAAATAACATGATTTATTGTGCCTTCTAATAGATTCGTTGAATATTCATGGCATTTTCAGTTGCAAAAGTTATCTAAACATGCTTGCTAGTCGTAGACACCTATCTACCCACATTACTAACCTAGCGGACACACATTCAACAATGTAGCGAAATTGCAGGATATCTCACGAGGACTATTAATAGTCATGCAATCATCATGACAGCTTCTGCTGGGAAAATCGGCGCTTGTCGAATAAATGTAGTAGATACTTGTGCCAAACGATATCATTTGTAGCGACTCGCATTTCGATATCCTAATATTGATATAATTTGTAATTCGAATCCGTAGGGTGGATCAACACCACTCAAACGTACACTTATGATTCAGAGCAATCAGTCGAAATTTTGACACGCTGTTGATGGTGTCTAGAGTAGGGATCTTGAACAAATATGATTCGAGTGATAGAAAATTGCAATCATCCCGAACAATCCCTCGTGGTACGTCTATAACAATTTTAAAAGAAGTATTGTCGAGTTCTGTAAACTCAAGAATATTTAAACATTTTTATTGTGGATTTTTTATCGTGACGTCACAAAAACGATTGCATCGGAAATTTATACGATAATGGCATAAATTTCAAAGAAATACACGTTTTAGAAGGAAAATGAGTTCCAAATACATTTTAATTGTGTTGTAAGCCCTCTATTTGATTATGCTATGATGTTTGTTGGTCCTTTGAAGTTTGCAATATTTTCCTATTATATTATTGAATACAGTTTCATCTTAAAACTTAAACTTGCAAAAATTAAATAAAATCAGCTTTAAAAAGATCTAGCTGGAAGTAGATGAGTGTTCACTGATTGTCATGATTTTTATTCAACCGGTTTAACAATTAACATCAATTAATGATAGTTAACTCAGTATACTAAAATGCCAATAAAAGATTGTGGTTTTGTTAAAAAAAAACAGTTGTTTGATCACTTTATTGTCATAAAAAGCTTAAACTGAACAGACTTGAGCATTTTCATGGTAGGTTTTGAACTCATTCTAAAGTTTTGCAATTTTAAGTTGGAAAAATGCATTTTTTTGAACTTCGATAGTCTATTTTATTGAAAAATTTCTTGAATATCCAACTTTTTTAGTACCGACCTTTGAGAACATAATCTTCCTCGAATGACAAACCTTCAAAGTGGAAAATTTCCAGCAGATTCTTCGAATTATCACCAAAAAAGGCAAGTTTCCTAGAAAATAACAAATTTTTCGTGATTGTGACGTCGTAGTCTGTACCAATACCAGAGCTGGGCCGCCTTGACACTGCCTTCTTTAAATATTCCTTGTTGCGTAGCGTAGTTTCTGAGATATTGCAGTTTGAATGGTAAAAGTTCAAATGTCCGAATTTTGTAGAAAAACTCTATCGCAGGCCACACAATTTTAAGAAAGCTCAAATTTTTTTATCAAATAGTGTTATAAAGCTTAGTTCTTTTAGAAATGGGACACTTTCTTTTGCTGGTAGCTCATCTACTTGAAATCGCACATTGAAAATGTTATCAAAAATTTTCTGCCTGTTCAAAGTACTATAACACCTATTTTTTTCAAAAATTAAAATTCACGCGTTTCTGAGATAGTTACGACGCAAGAGAAAAAGAAAAAAAAAATTCACAGTTTACTTCAAAATCCATCATTATCAAATTGAGAGCTGACAAAACCGTTGATTATTCAAAAAATTACTCTGTAAGAGTAGCGGAAAACTTTGCAAACATTGTCAAAAATGTTCACAAAGTTCGAATCAAGCATTGGAGTGAAGCACATGATCGGCAATAACTGTTTAGGGTCATCACGGAAGTCAAGGCTCATACCCGAATTTTTAATTTTTAATAAGCGAAGAAGTAAGTGTAGATCGCTGAAACGTTAAAAACAATTACTCCGATAACCAGAAAGTGTTGTCTAGTTATGAGTTATTCAGCCAGTGCCGAGGCAATGAGACAGGTGATTTTTGATGGACGACAAAATTTATGAAAAACCCTTTTTCAAACAAATACCAGCGTTTGAATCCTATAACATGTCTGCTCGTGGCATGGTCCCTAGCAGAATAAAGTTTGTATGTGCTGGATGTTTTGTATAAAATATAATGATTTGCAAAATTTCTGCTCCTGTGGAAAAGTACAGCAATTTTTAAAACGAAAGCTTTGATTTTTGCTGTTTGTAAAAGCCAAAAAAGAGTAATCATGTATATACCTATAATCAATACTAACCGATTATTCTTTAAGTTCAACCTCATGATGGTTTAACTTCGTAATTGACAGATTTTTCCAGCAGAAATTTCATTTTAAATGCTTTAAAATGGCTCAAAAATAATCAAGTTTTGTTAATTTCGATTCAGCTGTAGAGTGTCCTACCCGGGATTTCCCGGTCGGGAATTCCCGGGAATTAGAAAAATTCGGGAATTCCCGAATCCCGGGAAACGCTTGAAAATCCCGGGAATTCCCGAAGCCAGTAAAACGTGCTAAATTAATTCAAATTTACACGATCTAAATTGGAAAAATTAATCAGATTTAGCAAGGAAAATGATAGTTCTACCACTGAACATACTGACTGGACACTCGATTTGGTTTGCTGGATAACTTTTCCAACAGTACGCAATATCGATTCCAGAGCGCGCATCAATCGATTTGAAGAAATGTTATCCCAGTTAGTAAGTGCCACCTAACTTAAAAAGAAATAGGCAATTTCTACGATAAAACAGGTACATTTTTCCTAAAGGGCATTTTTCATATTTGTTTGTCAAATTTTGTAGGTTCCCAATACTGACACCACCTACCATCGGTATTGTGAACCTGCAAAATTTGACAAAAAATTAGCCAGTCGAATCTGTGTTCTAAGTGTCATGTCAGTGTGATAAGTAGTTCTACCTTGACGGCTTAATCTTAATTTTTTTTTATCTTAAATCTGGTTAATACATTGAATTTTATGAACAAATGTTTTTCCAACTGAATAAAACCAAACAATTCCAATATTAAAAGGGTTCGGGAAGATTCCTAATGTTATATTTTGCCTAAACGATTACACCGACACCAGCCTTACAAGCTCCCTTGGTGGAATTCTGATTTACGGAGAAGCCGCAACTTAGTTCGCAAGGCCCGCAAACGCTACCTTCGTGACCGAACGGACCATAACAAGTCAATGCTCTCAAGGCTAGAGATTGAATATTCGACTCTTCGCAACGCTGTCTTCAACCAATATGTTTCTAACATCGAACGCAACGTAAAACAAGATCCTTCGACATTCTGGAAATACATCAATAGCCGCCGCCTTACTAACTGTATCCCATCGTCTGTGACGCTTCAAGGACGAACATCGGAAAGCATCAAAGAGTCAGCTGACTTGTTTGCTGATTTTTTTAGCAGCGTGTATAGCCCAGTCACTCCTGATTGTAATAATGTATACTTTGATACACTTCCTAGCTACGACATCAGTCTACCGCAACCCGTTTTCAGTGAACAAGAAGTTCTAAAAGTGCTAAATTCTCTTGATCCCTCGAAAGGATCTGGGCCTGATGGGATTCCAACGTCGCTTGTTCTAAAAATAGCTGCTTCGCTTGTCACACCGCTGTGCATGATTTTCAATCGATCGATCTCGGAAGGTACTTTTCCTACTCCTTGGAAAATCGCATCAATCTCACCGATCCATAAGTCAGGAAATGCTCATCGTGTGGAGAATTACAGGCCAATATCTATTCTTTGCTGCTTTTCCAAAGTGCTAGAAGTCCTGATATACGAGAGAATCTATTCAGCAACCACTCCAATACTCACCGATGTCCAGCACGGGTTTATCAAGAAACGATCAACCTTGACAAACCTAATGATCTATGCCAGCGATTTGCATTCTGCAACAGGTAAAAAACTGCAAGTGGATTCAATTTACGTAGATTTTGCCAAGGCCTTCGACAAAGTACCTCACAGAATCGTAAGAGAAAAACTTGATCGATATGGATTTCCCGAGTGGGCAACTAAATGGCTGTACTCGTATCTGCTGAACCGTCAAGGCTATATAAACATTCGTGGGACTCACTCCTCCTTGTTCGACATGCCGTCTGGTGTTCCGCAGGGTAGTCATCTTGGACCGCTCATCTTCGTGATTTTTATTAACGACCTAGCTACATTCCTTCAGTCGCCGAAACTGCTGTTCGCAGATGATCTTAAAATCTACCGGACCATTGATTCGATATTGGATTGTGTTGCGCTTCAGGAGGACGTCGATCGATTATTAGTATGGTGTGGATTACACGGTATGGAAGTTAACGCCAAAAAATGTAAGTGCATAAGCTTTTTTAGGACCAGAGCCTCTGTTGTCTACGACTACGGATTGAGTGCCACCTCTCTCGAAAGAGTAACCTCTATTAAAGACCTCGGAATAACGTTTGACCAAAAGCTCTCATTTGTTCAACACACCGCGACTACTGCAGCCAAAGCCTTTGCTTTGCTCGGCTTCCTGCGGCGGAATACACTCAGCTTTGAGGACCCGTATGCTCTGAAAACAGTTTTCTGCTCATTGGTACGCAGTGTTCTGGAATACGCGGTACCAGTCTGGGCACCCTACCACTCTGTCCACAGCGAAAGGCTCGAAAGGATTCAGAAAAAATTTCTCCGCTACGCACTGCGTCGATTGCCATGGCAAGATCCCGTACGGTTACCACCCTATTCTGAGAGGTGTGCCTTGCTATCTATGACGTCTTTGAGCCAAAGAAGAACTTTCCTACAGCGCACCTTCGTCTACGACATCTTGACTAATGTCGTTGACTGCCCGCAATTGCTCCAGAGATTGAACATATACGCTCCAGCACGTCGACTGCGTAATCAAACCATGTTTTGGCTGCCAAGAAGCAGGACAGTGTTCGGACAGAATCACCCCCTCTTTCGATGTTGTGAAGTTTTCAAA
This sequence comes from Uranotaenia lowii, assembly GCF_029784155.1. Taxonomy (NCBI): domain Eukaryota; kingdom Metazoa; phylum Arthropoda; class Insecta; order Diptera; family Culicidae; genus Uranotaenia; species Uranotaenia lowii. Next base: position 84,571,984 of record NC_073692.1, on the reverse strand, counting down.
GCTGTTTCTCACTTGTTTGACTATCATGTTACTAAATCTAAGTTTAAATGTGCAATCCGTGACGTCACCTAACTTAATTGCTATGTAATTTAATTATAAGCTAATCTTAAGCAATCAGTCTGTATGACAATAGTCAAAGACTTCAGAAATAAAAAAAAAAAATAATAAAAAAAAAAAAAAAAAAAAAACATTGTTTCTGTTCGGATATAGTTCCAGTAACAAAATCATCATCAAAGAAATGACATATTGTGCATCAAATGGATAGTTATCGGAAAATTAATGATATTTGATAAATAGCCTAAATTCTAGCAAACTAACTTCTATCGATAGTGAGAAATCTTTTTCAATTATTTCAAATTTTTGCAGCTAGAATTAGACCAGTTTGTCGGTTAAAGTACTTTGTTTTGGGCCTTTGGTTTGCTTATTGAATTTTTGAGGCATTAAAAAAGTTTGAAATGTTTTGCAATACTAGGTACTACCTTAAATTAAAAGATACCATTTTGATAAGAAGAATTCGTATGCAGTAGAGGGTTAAGATCTTCATTTTTTCCCGGGATCCCGGGAATTCCCGGGAAAAGGATCATCAGATTTCCCGATTCCCGGGAAAGCTAAAATGGCCGGGAAATGGACACTCTATTCAGCTGTATCCACTAAATTGCCCTTAGTTTCTTCAAAAGGAGGAGTATTAGACCAAAATCTAGCAGAAATTAAAGGAGGAGAATGCAGCCACCTAATATTTCGATTAGACGAAGTATAAGTGGGAAATACTGATCATACCATGACTGAAAAAAGTCTTCGCTGGCTGATGGGATATACCAAGAATAAAGTAGAACAATTTCTCACAAAAATCTAGAAATATTTTTTTTAAAAATTTTTCATGAATAGAAACAGAAAGTATTTTTTTAAATACGCGCATTCGTAACTGTCCTATCTCTAAATGCACTAAGCTTTAGTTGATTTATTTTACGCAGAAAATTTGATCAAAAATACCGTAGGAGAAAAAAGTTTTGGAAGTTCAAAGTCGAAGTGACAGTGCGCATGCTTTAAATTTCTATTCAATAATGAGCAGAACTGTAAATTCATATATCTCTAACTGCATTACATCAATTTGAAATCTCTTTTTTGGATATTGAAGGTGAATTTGATCTAAATTTGCCATTGATCATCTGAAATATTTGTCTCAATTCAAGCTTTAAGAACTGAGACTAGAGCAACCCCTCCCCAAGGTCAGATCTTGATGAAATTTGGCGTGTGACCTTCTTATAAATTGAGATTCGTCATGTTAAATTCTTCATATGCTAAAATTACTACACTGCGGTAAGATAAATTATTTAAAAATGCAAAAATTTCTGTTATAAAAAGGAACCACAACTTCTTCAATTTTCAACTGGTTTTTATATATTACCTGTTGATTTATTATTTTTATTTTTTTTTTGGATTGACACTTGAGGCCCATAGCAAACAAGATTTTTTAAATGTTACCATCGAGTCTTAAACTGTCGATGAAACAAAATTTTGTTATAAAAACATCTGTTTTTTTATAATTTTTTCCATCATAAATTCACTAATTCCAACATTACTGCTGATTATAAACAAAAATGAAGTTCAATTGATCGATACCAAATTTATTTAGCTTCAATATTTGAAAAAATATCAAATCAATGTTTTGCCGTCCGAGACCTTTGGATTTAGGAACATGTCCTACTTTATTTATTTTTCCAAGATTTCATGTTCGGAGCACAACTCAAAAACTGTTCAACTGAGACTTTTTTGGATATGCTCGATTTCACATTAGCATTCACACTATTTGGTCAAGAAAAAAACGTAAATCGGTGAAATCGTTTATTTAAAAAATCAAATTAAATTTCTTTTTCAAGTTTTATTAGTATAAAATTCAGGAAAAATATTCAGTTAGGCTTCCGCTTTTCCAAATCCGAATAGCCGGGCCTTACGCTTAACCCCTGCCCAAGATTTTTTACAGCCACCTTGTCCACCTTCTTCGCTGCAGAAAGCCAGTTTGCCTTGAACTGCTGCTCGTCCTTTGCAGTTTTTTTGGTCTTCTTTAGGTTCCGCTTGACAATAGCCCAGTATTTCTCAATTTGGCGGAGCTCTGGCGTGTTGAGAGGGTTCTTGTCCTTGGGAACTACCTGCACGTTGTTTGCTGCGTACCATTCCATGGCCTTTTTACCGTTATGGCAAGATGCCAAATCCGGCCAAAACAGTACGGAACAACCGTGTTTCTTCAGGAAAGGCAGCTGACGTTTATTCAAACACTCTTTCACGTAAATTTCTTGGTTGACAGTCCCGGAAGCAATGAAAATGCTGCTTTTCAAGCCACAGGTACAGATGGCTTGCCAAACCAGATATTTCTTCGCGAACTTTGACAGTTTCATGTGCTTGAAAATATCTGCTACCTTTCCCCTTCCTTTTTTGGAAGCTGCTTGTAGTCGGCTTTGACGTAGGTTTCGTCGTCCATTACCACGTAGTCAAACTTCGTCAGCATCGTCGTGTACAGCCTCCGGGATCGAGCTTTGGCCGTCGTATTTTGTTTATCATCGCGATTTGGAGTCACTACCTTCTTGTAAGTCGATAGTCCGGCTCGTTTTTTGGCTCGATGCACGGATAGACGGCATCTCAGAGAGAGAGGTTAGGGTTTCGCTTGAAACTACCGGCAATTCTCTTCGTCGTCTCAGCGGCTTCCGGTTTTCGATTTCCCCCGATCCAGACTTCCTGGCTGTCGAAAAAACGTTCCCCAAACACTTTAATTACACTTAACTGATTTGGCAACTTTTTGAGATTTTGCCAACTTTGCGTGCGAGTGGCTCGGATTTTCGCGATGCACTAGCAGAATTTTGATACGCTGCTCTTCTTTCTGGACAGCATTTTGGCAACTGAAGAGTGAATTCCAAAATCATAATAGGAGCAACATTCTACACACACTCACCTTCAAAATGAGGGGTGTTTAGGTTTTTTTAAATGCAAAATTGAAAAAAATACGTCAAATTGATATTGACCAAATTTTGACCGTATCACCCTTTAATCTTATATGTTTGCTTTGCTCTAAACTAGTGCAATCGAACATATTACCTGTTTTCCTGATTGCAAAATACCATTCAGAGGCTTTGCTTCAAATTTGATCAGACATTTTTTCGAATAACATTACGTTGAATCTCTTTCGGAATTCACGCGGTATTTGAGAGAAAATATTCTAAGTCATTTTCAAAGGAACACTTAGAATCTTTTTAGGACCTGGGACCTGAGACCTTGACGTTATTATAAATGTTTTTTTTTTATGAAATTCACGTTATTGTACATTGAATTGAGATGAAAATTTGCACAATGGACTTCGAATGAATGGGTTATTGATTTTCGGTATCAAGTTTTAAGTCAGGGTTTGGAATAAGAGGTCGTCTATATTAACAATTCGCTGTTTTTGTAATATTGTCGTGATTATGCATCAGACTGTGATGAAATTTTGTTCATGAGAGTTTTAAAAAAAAGCCATTGATTTAAATTGTCCAATTTTGGATCGACGGTCGATAAAAAGGGTCGTCGAAATAAAATCACTATTTTTATGATATTGTCATTGTTATATACATTGGATTGAGTTGTAAATTAGTAAACGAAAGTTTTGAGGGAAGGGATAGTAAAGTTAGGTATCAAATCAGGGGTCGACAATTTTTGGCTATTATTGCAATATTGACATGAATTGAGATAAAATTTTGCTCACGAGATTTTGAAATGCTAGGAAACTGATTTCAGGTGTCCAATTTTTGATCAGGGTCGCAAAACATGATTCGTTCATAATTTCGGGTTATAGGCAAAGTTGCCGAAAAAAAATCTGTGTTTTTGAGGAAAAAAACCCTGACTTCCTGAGATTTCACCCAAAAATTCGGTGATGGTCTTCTGTGACGCTATTTCCTTCAATTTTATTGAACATCCTTGATATAGTCGGCAGATCATCTGCGGCGGTGGAGGAGATCTACCGCAAACTGAAACGCGAAGCAGGAAGGATTGGGTTGATGATTAATACGTCCAAGACGAAGTACATGCTGGCCTGCGGATCCGAGACCGACCGAACCCGCGTGTCCAGTAATAACAAGGTCACGATCGACGGCGACGAGGTGGAGATAGTCGAAGACTTTGTCTATCTCGGCTCACTGGTGACCGCAGACAATGACACCAGCCGTGAGATCCGGAGGCGAATTATCAGCGGAAGTCGTGCCTACTATGGACTCCACAAGCAACTGCGGTCGAGAAGACTTAGCCCTCGCACGAAGTGTAACCTGTATATGACGCTCATTAGACCGGTTGTTCTCTACGGGCACGAGACATGGATATTGCTCGAGGAGGACCTGCGTACACTTGGAGTATTCGAGCGACGAGTGTTAAGAACCATCTTTGGCGGCGTACAGGAGAACGGAGTGTGGAGGCGAAGGATGAACCACGAGCTCGCGCGCCTCTACGGCGAACCCAGTATCCAGAAGGTGGTGAAGGCTGGCCGGATACGCTGGGCGGGACATGTTACGAGAATGCCGGACGACTGTCCTGCAAAACAGGTGTTCGCTACGAATCCGGTAGGAACAAGACGAGCGGGGGCGCAACGAGCGAGGTGGTTAGACCAAGTGGAGCGTGATCTGGCGAACGTGGGGTGCCCGAGAAATTGGAGAACGGTTGCCATGGACCGAGTGAATTTTAGGAATTATGTTCGTCAAGTTATGTCGTAAGACGGAATACTATGTAAATAAATAAAATAATCCTTGATAAATTGAGGCTTTTATACATTTTAGTCGGGTAAAATCAATAACCAGTATCAACCTCATCATTCTTTCTTAATTCAAAGTAAGTAATCTTAGTTTTATATTGGCAAAAAAAAATAATATTTTGAAAATCCATTCAAAGTTTCAAAAATCTGTGAAATTTGTAAATATTTAAAAATTCTGTGTTCTGTTGTGACACATATTCTGTGATGAAAATTTGCTCAAAATTACAGATTTTTCTGTGATTTCGGCAACCTTGGTTAAAAGTCGGCCAGAAGGGTTGCCCATATTGAATGTTCATTTTTTCGCGATATTGTTGTATTTTTCATCAAATTAAGAAAAAAAACATCGCATAAGGGAGTTTCAAGGAACGGAAAATTGGTTACAATTATCAAATTTTGGGATATTGGCCTTCAGAAGAGGACGTCTTGGTCAAGAAAAGGAGGTTCCGATCGAGGTTCACTCACAGGTGTTTTATAAGACAGTTAATAAATCGTTCATTAAGCTTGCAGGATGGATGGATAATTGGATGATTATTTTTTTAAACATATTTTTTACTATGCGACTGAAAAAGGTTCCAAGCTATAAAACTTCCGATAGTGTCATTGTGACACTCTAGATTATTGTGCAGTGCATGTATATATATCACTTCATTTTATATTCACGAAATTCAATCAAAAATTCAATCCAAAATAATTTATTAGTACTAGAGATGTACCGAATAGTGGTATTCCGCGATCGGCCGAATACCGAATATTGACGTTTTCAACTATTCGGCCAAACCAATATTCTTTTGAGTTTTTAATGAAAAAAAACTTTAGCGAGTATTTCAATGCTTTCTATTTCTTCCATATTAATGCCTCTCATGTTTTTAGTCGATGATTTTATATCAGACTAGCTGACCCGGCAAACTTTGTTGAGCCTGTATTTTTGAGATTTTTTTTTATATTTTAGCATTGTTCCTTAGTCAGCCTTGCTTTTGTGTGGATAAAAGCAAGTGATACCCTTGTGTCAGAAAAAAATCCAGAAGTATAGTTCAATATACAAATGAGTTACTTTCTGAGTTATTTTCTTCCGGTAACTTAAGAACGCTAAATCTATCAAGTTTCAATTTAGTTTAGCCATCATGCCTGTTCAAAAACACCTATCTGATCAAGTATTTTAAAATAGCTGAAGATTGATTTGAACTGGAAATGGATATTTTTTGCTGGATTCGTCATAAACTGAGTTTTTTTTCGATTTGTGTTTACCTCTGTATATAAATGCATTAAAGTTGGGGTCTTTCTGATTTTTGAAATGTCACCAATAACTGAGAAGACATCACATGACTAGTCGCTTCTAGGGCATTTATCCCCAAAGAGATTGCGTTCCGGTGAAATCTGGGACAGAACATTTCAAAACAGGTGCCAAGCTATTTTAATTTGCTTCTTTGATATTTAGTTAGATGACGGTTGAATTTGAGCAAGATAACTTAAAAATAGTTGTTGGAAAGAAAGATGATTTTTAACCTTAAGCATACCATACTTTCAACCAGACGTATCCACATGGTCAGGCATTCAGGACGATTTTTGAATAAAAAAAAATTATAAAAGGACGAAACCTATGTTTAGGGTAAGTGAGCCTTAAATTGGCATGCTCCTAATCTTGGCATGCCAAAATGCATTTTGGTGATTTTCATGTCAAACATACGCCTAAAAATGAAAAAAAATTAAACATAAAAGGAAATCGCATATGGCAACATTCTGCATAGCATTTGTCCACAATTGAATCCAAATGACTGCGTAATAATTTTTTTTCGCATGACAAACTGCAAATTAAATTATGATCTTTGGAAAAAATCTAAAATCTTCTTCTTCTTCTTCTTCGTTTTAGTTTTTTTGGCCAGAGAATGAAACTCTATAACACCACTTTTCACTTCATTCGATTTAGCGTACGCGGTTCATAGATATGTGTACAGTGTTGCCAATTTGAAATTTTAGATTTTGAATTTCGCTTTTTCTAGAAAGCTCAGAATTTCTTTCATTCGATTTTCGTCGAAATCTCGAATCAACTCGAGAAGGCTGCTGAATTTGTCCCAATCATAATAATTCCGTAGATGATTGTACTTTATGCAGTTTAGAATAGCATGTTCACTAGTGAAAGGTACTTCACAAAGATCACAGATTGATGTGTCTCGTACTCGCATTATTCCTAACCAATATGGTGAGAAATCGTGGCCACTTAAAAGACGATTCATTATTCGAACCTGAATATTATTCAGATTGGTATTCCAATACCAAGGCTTTTCATTATACGAAGATTGAAAACGATAGAACTTCGTTCCCTTATTTGTTATGGTTGCATATTCCTGGTACCATTCATTAATTGAATGAAACCATTCTTTTTTCGCTATGAGTGTCTTGTCACTCAGACGCAATTTGTTTATCATAACGCATGGACTCGATAATCCTTGCTTGGCTAATTGATCCGCTTTCTCGTTCCCGACTATTTGGATGTGTGCTGGTATCCATTGAATAGTCGTTCTTTTCAACTCAGCTAGCGTTAGTATCTGGTATGTCAACTCATCGAATTCATTTAATTCAAGGTGGCTTTTCAATATCATACATGATGCTTGTGAGTCTGTGAGAATCAGGTTTCTGGTTGTGGCTTCTAAATCTATATTTTCTAGTGCTGTTTTTATCGCAATCAGTTCAGCTGTAGTGATTGAGACTTCATTAGCCAATTGTATACTAATTTCTTTGTTGTTGTATAATTCAAAAACTCCTATTCCACACTTATCTTTGCTTTTTGAAGCATCCGTGAAAATTAAATTGTAGCAAGGGTATTGTGTGTTGAGCATGTTCGTAACTTCTTTTCTCATTACATCTGCTGACTGTTGCTTTTTTCTAATCTGTGTTTCTTTGATTTGTTCTTGGACTGTGACGGTGATTGGTTTATCATTAATTCTTCGCTGTATGTATATTTGTTGAAATTCATTTGCATTCTTAAGAAATACTTGTTCAAGGAAACTGTATTGTCTTTCCAAATTTCCTGTTCTACTTTCTAACGATTGTAGTTGTTGCGCTATTAAATCGTTTCGATAAATATGCTGTGTAATACGTTTTTTTGCAAGATAGATTCTCTTAAGGTGTAGTGGGCCTTCACCTGAGATGGCTGCCAAAGTATTTATAGGTGTCGACTTTGAACAACCAGTCGCGATTCTGAGGCATTGTCTGTTTGTCACTTCTAGTTTGTTGATGTAAGTCTTATTTATTCCTCCGTAAATTGTCGAGCCATAATTTAGAAAGTTTCCATATAGAGCTTTATGGTATAGCATCATTACTCGCGGAGTAGCTCCACTTTTGATGCTTCCTATGATTTTAAGCATTTTTTGCCTTTCGTGTACTTTTTCAATAATTGTTTTTACGTGTGTGCCATATTTTAGGTTTTGGTCTAATATTATTCCCAGGTACTTATAATTCCTGACTGTTTCCAGTAATTCACCATTTATCTCAAGGTTTAGTGCTTTATCACTGTTTTTAAAAATCATTGCTTTAGTTTTTGAGCAATTGATAATTAGTCCTAGATTTGATGCTTTACTGACAAAAACATTTATTAGTTGTTGCATTTTTTCAATTGCTCGATTCTCATTTTTAAGTCTCACCAACTTGAAGAAGTCATCGGCGAATTGAAGGGTTAGTTCATTGGGGTCTAAGTTTGTTTCATGGAGGCTTGAGGTGTATATATTGAAAAGAGTTGGAGAGAGAACATCTCCTTGCGGTAATCCACTAGAAACTACGTGTTCCACTCGTCCTTCTTCCGTGTTGATAATAGTTTTTCTATTTATAAGAAAATTGTATATCCACGTAACAGTGTCTGGACTGAAGTTATTTTCTTTCATTATATCTCGTAGTTTATAGACATTGATAGAATTGAAAGCATTTTTAAAATCGAAAAATACTCCAATTACTGTCATCCCTTTTCTTTTGCTTTCCATAATGAAGTTTGTGGCATATGTAACGCAGTGTTCTGTTGACATATTTTTACGAAAACCGAAGGATGTTTCTGGGAGAATTTTAGATGTTTGTAATTTTTTGTTGATATCTTCTAGTACTACTGTGTTCAGAGTTTTAGTAATGGTAGAAATCAGAGCGATCTAAAATGAACCTACCTTGCTAGTGCATCTGCCATCTTCGGATTGATTTTAAAAACACACTTCCTTATGGAAAAATCACTAAAAAATACCGTTGGTTGCAGCAAAACATGGCAAAAAATATAAAATTATAACTTACTCCAAACGACGTACATTTTCTATCTAGAATTCAAGAAAATATAAACATATTTTTTGCCTTATTTTGGCATGCAATTCCACGAATAGAAGTATGCATGTATGTGTGAAAACGACATCAGCAGGCAGTCGGCAGCCGGCAGCCGTTCGTCGGCCGACGGTGCACAGTGGTCTGGAAATTGCAAAGCCGGTCAAAAGTAAAATGAATGATTGAAATAACTTAAAAATATCATGAATGTATTTTGGACTATAATCAATTCATTTATCTCTCAAGCGGACTCAAGCGTATTTGGCATCTTAGTTTGAATTAAAATGCTACAATTTAAGCTGCTCTTTAAAGGTAAATTTCGAGAATTTTTCTTCTCAATAAAATTCACCTCTCAGTAAATTAATTTACCGGATCCGGATCCGAATTGATATCGTGGATCTAAATGTTGAAGTTGCTATATCCAAACCCAAAAAATTCCGCATTTTCAAATGAGGTTTAACGTATTTTGATTTAATTTGATTTGTATTGAAGATGAACATTCGCTGCATATGTGTCGCTTTGAAAGAAATTGTTATAAAGCTCAAATTATGACACTCTAATATTATGTTTATTTAAAAATATTATTACACTGCAATGTTGGAATACTATGTTGTAACGAACTTGAATTTTTATTGTTTGCAGTTTCATGTGAAATCAAAAATAATATTTTGACCAAGTTTGTTTTTAATTATAGATCACTGTGCATCAGCAGGAGGTGATGACGTTTGGTCTCTGTTGGAAAGGAATATGCGAAAGAAGCGCTGCCGAGTTTGGGTGATGATTTTGCATGAGTGCGAGTGGGATGCAGCACGAATTTCAGCCAGCTTTTGAATTTGCTGTTCGCTTCCATTGCCTATAGTTTCCAAACGAATGAGTGAGATGCAATCTATTTCTATCAGACTGGCTGGAGTGAGCGAAAGTTTGTCTTGTTTTGCTTTCCCGGTGTACGCAAACGATTGCTAGAAAATTCCTAAGGGCGACATTTTGAATATGTATGATTACAAGAATCTTTCGCTGACTTAAGTTTTTGCTTTAGCTTGCTTCTTGCCTCGATCATAATAGTTTTTAAAATGTCGGTCCTCCTTTTATGGGAGCAGAATAAAAAAAATATGAACATTTACTATCTTATGTTACCCTGTTAACTTCACTGGAATCATATCTATCATGATTGCATGTTACAGATTTAGCAAACGATTTGTTTGCTTGATTAATGAACATATTTATGTTATGTTTAGGCCATAATTTGGAACTTATAATAGAAATTATGAATACACAAAAACTGAAATAAACTAGTAATGCTTTTTGACGTAAGATTAAAATTTTACATGCAAATATCAATTATAAAAATTGATTGACATTTCGTACTTCCGACTTTTTGAAAACAATACAGAACATTGATGTGCTTCCTTCCGGGATATTTTCAATGAATTCGTGGGGGCTGTTGTTGTATTAGTGAGGCAAGTTTTTCCCAGAGACGGCCAATTTAAGGAACTCATAAAGGGCCAAAATTCGGCGCGGGGGCTACAATAAGGAGCATTTCGATCAAAAGTTAGATCAGGTTTATCTTAAATTATCAACCGCTTTCAAGCAAGGACATATTTTTACTGCATTTCAGGCTAGTAAGCAATCATATTTGTCGAAGGACTTTTGAAGGTACACATTACAGGTAGACTGCAATCATGGGAAATCTAGTCAACCATGCCTTAGGGGCCAAGATTGGGTACATTCACCCTATTTTGAAATTTTCGAAAAATCGTTATTGAACGAAAAATATAAAAGTTTAAATAAAGAAATTCAAGTTTTTATTTGATGTAGCAAATAATCTGAATAAATCCGAGCAAAATTCGAGACGTTTTAAACAATATCTGGAAATCCCGGTCAGATTTGACTTATCTGGAATCTTTACTAGATTTATGGGCAAGCCTGAATATATCCAGAAAATCTTGAATAAACTATAATCAAAGTATAATACTATACTTGTCAGCATTCTCCTGTACGATCTACAGTGAAAGATACGCGGATACTACTTAGATGTTTTGCTGAAACCATAAGTTTTGAATGGTTTTGTAGCTTTAAAATATTACTTTTGAATATTTTATAAATTATCCATTTGGAAAATTTTACAAGTCTGTAGTAGATATTCGGCCTATTCGGCCGAATACTTAGCTCAAATATTCGGTGAGCCAAATATTCGGCTTACCGGTTTTTTGGCGGTATTCGGCGCCGAATATTCGGCCGACCGAATATTCGGTACATCTCTAATTAGTACAGTATTTATGATCGCTCGTTTCTGGAGCCTGGGGCCTTGTACGCCTCGGTGGTCGGATGGTTTGCGTGATAAGATGATAATCGCTGCTCCACTGATGGCATGGGTTCGATTCCCATCTCGATACTGGGTATAAAATGTTAATCTAGAGTTATCCATGTCATTTATTCTCTCTGAAAAGCCTTAATCGGCTAAGACGGAGTATGTCTTTTTCAAAATGCCCTGCTGTATGATCGGACGATTTTTATTTCAAAAAGTTGTATTTATTCGAAGATTTCTTAAAAGATGTAACGCTTTTTGAGTGCATACTTGATCGTTGGATTAAACTTCACGAATTGATTGAAAATTTTATGGCTCGAATACAAAATGGTACAGCACTGTTGCTTTTATAATTTATATCAGCCCTCAGAAAGAGTAGGTACATACTATGTCTGCCGTGACTGAGACTCGATCTTTGACCTCTGGCTTAGAAGACTTAAACGCTATCCTCTAGGCAACGATCGGTGGCGAGTTTTTTTTTTATGTTTTCATTGTCAGTTTCTTTTGATATGTCAATGTTATGACGCAAAATAGTGAATTTTGCTGAAATAATTTAATTTTCTTTGTACCATTAGTAATCGGACATTTTTGGTAGTCGGATGCACTCTTCGGTTCCAAAATGGTCCGTTAAACGAACGATTACTGTTGTTAAATAACAGAATTAAAGAAAATGAAATAGTGTTTTCTCAACAGTTTTTATTTTTCATGCCCTCATATAGAATAAATGAATAATAATTCTTCATCCGTGTTATTCTATTTCCTTGAGGCAGTCCTCGACAAGACCCACGTCAATCAGAAAAAGAATTTTCCCGTTCGAATTGTTCCTGCCTCGTTCACTTTTATTACTAACGATGTGTATATAAGTACTTACGTATAAGCAGCAATGTATGATCGATTTTCTCATCATGATTTCCTTTCTCTCCTTTCATTTCACAGGAAGCTGGAACCAATTGAATGGTCATTAGAAGCATCGACAATATGAATGGAAATGCCGACAGCAGCAGTGCAGCGATGAAATCGCTTCCGAATGAGCTGGGAAATTTGCAAACCCAATCCATTTATTAAGAGATTGTTGAAACGAATCGACGTCGAGGGGTTGTTTTTGTGTTTTTAAGTGTTTGACGTTGTAGTGGTATTCGGTGGAATCCGGTCTCAAAATGACCGATATCAACCGCAATGGGCCTTCTTATCTGAAGCACAACGGAAAAATCGAGTCCAACTCGAGTGCTTCCAGCACCCTCAAGCGTAACAATAGCTATCATCAGCGATTGAAAAAGTCGTTCAGCGAGTGCGAATCTCCTCCTATCGTTGGCGTTGGGAACAACAATGGTCAACAATCAACTTCTGCTGTGGGTCGGAACGGCGGATCCGGATCCGGAAAGTGGAGCAATTTGCCCCTGCAGGGCAAATCGGCGACGACGGCCGGAAGTGGCGTCAAATCGGACACCACCACTGCGGCAACCGATGAGTTTAAACGCTTTCACACGCTTCGCAACAGCTACGGTGGGAAATCCAATTTAAATGTAAATAGCAGCAACGAGCAGTCCTCGATAAAAACGCAAGTTCTGCTCCATCAGCAGAAACTGAAAGAGTACAGCAACAAACAGGCATCGGAGCTGAACAATGATAGCTACTCGACCTGTTCCTCGTCTCAATCTGACTATCAGCATCCGCTGCATTCGCACAAACACCATCACCATCAACATCATCGATATCAGCATCAGCATCAACAACCCAAGCTGGCAGCAGCATCCCAATCTCAAGCTCAACCTCAGTACCAATTTCAGCAATATCCGATGTCGGCAACGGTGGCGGCCACAGCTACCCTAACACGTCCTGGCTCCTCGATACTGAAATCCACCAACAGCTCCACGGCGGCGGCGGCAAAAGAAAATGGAGGAGGAGCAGGTTCCGGTTCCGCCAAGAATTCACTGAGGCGTGGTGCCGGAGGATTAAGTACTCTGTCGCTTTGCAGCTGTGATGCCGAAACGGAGGTATGTAGTGAAGGCCGAGCGCCGGGCAACCGAGCTAAATATAAATTCTTTTCACTCCGTTCCCCCAATACTATTTTCGCTTCCTGATTTTACACACTTTCCCAAACCCGAAAGAGCGGGGGGCTGCGTCCGATTATAGTGAAAGCAATTGAACGGTTTCTATCTGCTGCGGAAGCTCTCCGAAGAATGGGGCGACCAACTTACGGCTGTTGCTGTCCGCTTTCAGAAAGAGATGTTCCCCCATTTCCGAGAACTTTGACAACCGATAAATTCATAAGAACTGTAATCTTGGAAATTCTTTAACAGAAACTATTTCATTTGTTCTAAATTGTCGTTTGCTCAAAGATGCAAGCTCTTTTTGCTTTGGTGAAAATTTAAAAACTGTATTGACACACAAAAAACTGAAACGTTTGTTTTGAGTTTTTATGACGTAAAATCACTATTTAGTTTTCATATTTTCAAACCTTTTTTCTAATGAACGTTTCACATATCAGGTCACGATATCTTTCTTTCAGACTCTTGAGAAGAAAAATTTGACATTTCCAAAATTGTTTTTATAATTTTAGAAAACACTCTCTTCTTTTTAACAAACTTTTTCCGGAGAAAAACTCATAGAGAGGCTTGGATTTTTTTTCAAATTTTGTGGACAAGAAACTTGTTTGAATTTTCTGTTAAAATGTGGATGAATTTAAAATAAAATCAAAAACAAATGATAGTTTACCTAATTCTGAATCATCGAATTATAGGTAAAGAATTTTTACGCAATAAATTCAGAGGCTGTCATGAAGACGTTATTCGCAAATTAATCCGCTACATTTTTGTTAGTATATTTTATATTTAACATCATTTTTGAAGAGTTACGGATAAACAATCTCCATCACCTTGTGGAAAATAACAATCTCGCTTGAATAATTGCACTAAGTGGAGTTTGTGTATCCGTTACTTTATCAGAAATCTCATGAGAAAATAAATTTGTCAACAAAAAAAAGCGAACTTATTTAGCAATTAAACGCTAAAGTATGTATCAGCATTCTTCTTTGACTGATTGCTTTTGGTGGAGTTTGTTTATCCGCAAGTACAAAAGTTTGGTAAAAACTATTAGTGAAAACGAAAATTATCTAAAAAAATCGTTTCAGATAAATTAAAGATTGGCGTTTTTATGTCGAATACTTTACCACAAATTTTAAGAAAAAAAAATAAAATTCATAATTGTAAATAGAATAAAAGTAGGGGAGAGTGGGGTATCGTGGGCCATGGGGAAACATGGGCCACTTTTAATATCTCAGATGTGTGTTGAGATTAAAATCTCGAACCAACTGTCATCGTCGTCGATTTGCGTGAGCATATATTTCTATATGTGGTTGACTTAAATACGCATCATATGCTTCTTTTATTTATGAAGCTAAAAAAAGTTAGAAAAATTTACTTTCATAATTAAAAATACACCCGCTAATTGCATCGATGGGGAACCTAAAGTTCATAACGAAAATATGCTCATACGCTTATGATCTTAGTTTTGTCATGATCTTTCACATGTAAAAGGAATTTTTGATGAAACATCAATAAGTCACACAAACGCAACCAATTTGCAAATCAAAGCTTGTGGGGAATCGTGGGCAACAGATCTTGAATCACCTTTATTTTTATGTTTTTATGCACATTCAGAACTTAAAACACGTTTTACCTATCTGTAAAATTGTCTTATGCCAAATGAAGAGTTATGAAAAATTTTGGAATCTATGCGATCATACACAGCTTTTTTTTTATTTCATCGTCTGAAATTGCTTTAAAATAACGAAATGAATTAGGAAATCACAGTTTTGAGTCAACTCATAAACTTTGCATGTTATTTGGCCAATTTGGATTTGGTGGCCCACGATTCCCCACCTTTTTTTCAAAATCCAAAAAATATAGCTTTTTTTCAAACAGTCAGAATTTGGGGAAAATAACTTATTTAATATTAAAAAAGAGCCAAAAAGACATACACCGTCTTAGCCGATTTAGGTTTTACAGATTATTTACTTATATAGACTTATATAGACTTATTTAAAATTTAAAAAAAAACCTCATGCTACCTTGAAAATGTAGAAATCCATACCATTTTTTATTTTCATTTTATCTTTTATAATAATGAACTTATGGAATAACGAAAAAAAAGTGACCCATGATTCCCCACTCTCCCATACTAATTATACTTGAAAAAGAAATTTAATTTGATTTTTTAAATAAACGATTTCATTTCATTTCATTGTAACAACAATGTTTGGAAACCTCTCTAGCTTCACCGATAGATCATCATAAAAAAAGTTTATTTATAAACAATACTTGAAAAATCTCAGTTTCAAAGTTAGTCCACACTAGAAGACGCTTCGGTCTCAGCGTCTCTGATTTTATTCGGGAGACTTTGAGACTGTCTCAGGTTTTAACACGTTCGTCGCCACGCTCATTTTGGATGTTTTACATGCCGGGCCCAAAGAAAATCTCGGAGAAAGAGAACAACGAGGGAGAACTCCACTATTTGTAACGTGTGACTAAACTGAGCGGCTAACTTGAGTGAGAGAGCGTCACATGCTTTTTGATGTGACGGGGCCTCCCAGGAAATACACCCGTCACCCAAATATGGGTGACGTGGCGACGAACGTGTTAAACAACAAGAGATAACAAAGTTTGTCTCATAACAAAAATCGCAGTTCAGGTTACCTAGTGTGGACTATTTAGGCTTAAAATAGAATTTGTTGATCACGGTAGGCTAAGAGTTGAAAAAACTGATTTGAAATGATAAATTGATAGATGTTTTGATGATTAGGTACTTGAAGTTTATTCTTTATTTTTTTAAAGTTCCACCTATATTTGCAAATATTGTCAAAAAT
This sequence comes from Uranotaenia lowii, assembly GCF_029784155.1. NCBI lineage: Eukaryota > Metazoa > Arthropoda > Insecta > Diptera > Culicidae > Uranotaenia > Uranotaenia lowii. The sequence continues at coordinate 84,555,760 of NC_073692.1, read as the reverse complement.
TCAAATTAAAAATCATTTCTGGAAAGTAAAATTCTTAGTAAATGATTCTTTTTGTTAAATCCAAATAAATTACAACTTGAAAAAAAATTTGTTCTGATCCACACTCACTACCGCATCGCTCCAATTTTTATTTCTTGAAAACAAAATGCTGTGTAGGTTATACTGAACACTACTTATGTCCTGTGCAAATTTTCCGATTTTGTCGGTTAATCCAGGAATGTACGAGATGGATTTGTATTTGTATTGTTCAGTTTCAATCAAATCCACTGTCTTTTTACATTTTCGACTGTTAATTAACATATGTCGCGGTGAAACAGGATAATTGTTTAATTTTAAATGAGAATCCATTAATTCGATTTTGGTTTCCTCATCTACTTTCGGAGATTGTCGATCAACACGACTGATGAAGTTTTTTGTGACGTTGATTTTCTGGTGAAGTGGATGAATTGACAAATAATCCAAAAAGCGGCCACTAGAGATCGGTTTTTGATACCAGCTTGTTATTATTGTCTGTATCTTCCTGTTTGCCTCCTTTTCACACGTGAATTGTATATGTTGATTGTAACTGTTAAACTTCTCAACGACGTAATCCAGCTTGGATGGTGGAATAGTTGTGATGAGATCATCTACATATTTATTTATAAAAGGCAGAGTAAAGTCCAAACTCGGCACCACATTCTTTAGTAGACCTTCCATAACTAAATCTGCTAGTATTAGTGATAAAGGGTTTCCCATGGCCGTTCCAAATATTTGCTTGTAGAATTTGTTGTCGAACCTGAAAAAAACTGCAGTCAAAACAAAACTCCACAATTTCCAGGAAAAAGTCTAAATTGATATTTTTGGTATTATCTCGAATGTCATCCCAGTTGTAGATAATATCATGTAGCACAAGATCCTTTGGGATGCATGTAAATGAAGACGAGTGAAATAAGAATGTAATCCTCAGGTAGTGTCATGGTGCTAATGAAATCACAAAATTCGAAAGGGTTCATGATATTGTAAGAGCTCTTAATGGAATTTTGGATTATTTTGCCTATAAACTTCGACAAATTATAGGAAGGACATCAGCATAATTACAGTGTTGTTACCTTTGTCAGATTGTATAACTGTGATGTTCGGATTTGTTTTTAAAAAATTTCCGAGCTTTATCACAGAAAACAGTTGTAGCGTTTCTGTATGAGCAAAGATAAGCTTGCCAGATTGCCCGGTTTTATCCGGGTTTGCCCGGATATTTGATGCAAAATTTCGAGAAAGTCCGGTCCGGTCCGGTTGCCCGGATATTGTAAAAAAAAGTCCGGATATTGCCCGGATTTTTTCACAATTTTCACAATGAAACAAAAAAAAATCAAAGTTTTTGAGTAAGTTTCAGCAAAATCGATTAACGGTACGGAATTTTTCAACGGTTGTTTCAAATAATTTCGCTGATTTACTTTTATAAACCTTCAAATATTTAAGTGTTCCAAAAAGTTGTTGGAAGTCTGCAATTACATTTTATAAAATATTAATTTCATTTTTTTGCATTTTTTCTTTGCTTTTTTATATAATAATCTATATATATAAAAAACAATTATCTGTATGTTTGTTTGTTTGTTTGTTTGTTTGTTTGTCCTCTATAGACTCAGCCGTCTTAAGAGCTAGAGATCTGAAATTTGGCATGGATGCTCATTAGGACCAGGAATGATGAAAAATGTTTTTAGATTTTTGGACGACCCCTTCTGAAAGGGGTCGTCCATACAAGACAAATATTGTTTTCACGTTATTGACGTTATTTTCCGTCGGATTGTGATGAAAATTTGCACATGAGTGTTTTGAGAGACGAGCAATCGATTACAGTTATCAAATTTAGGGTCAGGGGTCAGCCAAAGGGGTCGTCCATATCCACAGATTTATGTTTTGCAATATTGGCGTTATTATACATCGGATTGTGATGAAAATTTGCACATGAGTGTTTTGAGAGACGAGCAATCGATTACATATATCAAATATAGGGTTTGAGGTCGGCAAAAGGGGTCGTCCATATTCACTGATTAATGTTTTTGCGATATTGGCTTTATTTTACATTGGATTGCGATGAAAATTTGCACATGAGTGTTTTGAGAGACAAGCAATCGATCACAGTTATCAAATTTAGGGTCAGGGGTCGGCAAAAGGGGTCGTCCATATTCACTGATTAATGTTTTTGCGATATAGGCGTTATTATACATCGGGTTGTGATGAAAATTTGCATATTAGTGTTTTGAGAGACGAGCAATCGATTACAGTTTAGGGTTTGAGGTTGGCAAAAGGGGTCGTCCATATCCACTGATTAATGTTTTTGCGATATTGGCTTTATTTTACATTGGATTGTGATGAAAATTTGCACATGAGTGTTTTGAGAGACGAGCAATCGATTACAGTTATCAAATTCAGGGTCAGGGGTCGGCCAAAGGGGTCGTCCATATTCACTGATTAATGTTTTTGCGATATTGGTGTTATTATACACCGGATTGTGATAAAAATTTGCACATGAGTGTTTTGAAAGAAGAGCAATCGATTTCAAGTTTCGAATTGCGGATCAGAAGTCAGCTGAAGGAGTCGTCCATACCCAACTTTAATGTTTTTGCGATTTTGACGTTATTCTACATTGGATTGAGATGATAATTTCCGCATAGGAGTTTTGAGGGACGCTCTTTTGCTTTCAGGTTTCAAATCTTGACTCAGGGGTCGGCAAAAGGGGCTATTGTCTGTTCACTGTTTTTACGATATTCTCTTGATTGAGCATAGAATTGTAATGAAAATTGACACATGGGAGTTTAACAGAAAAGATAATTGATCTCAGGTGTCAAGTTTTGAATCGTGGTCAAAAAAAGGCCGTCCATGTTAGTTGCTCACTGTTTTAGCGCTATTGTCGTGATCATGCATCGGATTGAGATGAAAATGTTCAGATGAGGGTTATAAACTATGAGCAATTGACTCCAGGTAGCATGTTCCGTGTCAAGGGTCGGCGAAAGGGGCGTCTATAATCACTGATCACTGTTTTCAAGTTCCTGACGTTATTTTACATATAATTTGAAAAGAAAAAATGGCACAAGGGAGTTTTGAGGAACGTAAAATTGGTTTTAATTATCGAATTTCGGGCCATGGGACAGAAAAAGAGGGTTTCATTGAAAGTTCAGTGTTTTGTGCAATAATTTTGTTCGAGGCAGTTAATTGATACCAATTTTAGTGTGAAGGTCAAGCAAAAGAGTCGTAAACACAAAGAAATAGTCCATGTTTCTGCCATAATGTCTAGATTTTTCAACCGATCGAGAAGAAAACACTCTCACATAAATTTTAATAAAAAGCCAATTAACAGTTAATTTTGAATTTCAAGTAATAGTAATAGTAGCGACTTTAAACACTGTTGAATTTTTTCCCCAAAATTGTCAAAAGAATGTTTCGAATTAATTTTCTAAACTCTTTTTGACGTACCAATGATATAATGCGAAACGAAGTTCGTACGGGTTCAGCTAGTATATATATAAAAATGAATGTTTGTCTGTCTGTCTGTTACCTATAGACTCGGAAACTACTGAACCGATCATCGTGAAACTTGGCATCTGAGGGTTTTTGGGGCCGGGGATGGTTTCTGTAATAGTCAAAACTCCGTCCGATTTAAGGGAGTGGGGGCTTCCATACAAAGTTTGTAGTTTTTCGGAACAAATTAAAGTCATGACATCCATTTTCTCGAGATTTTTTCTTCCTTTGGGCGGTTTATTTTTCGTCTCCAAGGTCGAGGCGTCGCGAGCCAACGTCGTGAGAGGATAGTAACCATGGCATAGCATACTGTTCAGAGGGAATATTTTGGCGCGTATATCTCAACCAAGCATATTTTCAGTGCAAGGGGTGGCGATATGAAGCCTTGATGTGATTTTTTTTCTACTTGATTCCTAGCTCATTTGTACAGCACATTTATGGTTATGAATGACGCCTAGATGTGACCCAGATAGACATTTTGCCGATCAAATAAAACATATAAATTTTTTTTGACAAAATCTGAAATTGAGCAGTCATGGCATCCAATTTTAGAGATTTTCTTTTCTTTGAGAGGTGTGTTTTTCGTCTCTATGGTCAAGCAAATGTCGTCGTAAGTGGATAGTAACCTAAGCTGTTCGTTGATCGCTAGAAAAATTGAACAATTAGGCGCCTGTTTCTCAACCAAGTACCTATATTTCTTATGCACGTGGGGGTGATATGTAACCTAGATGTGCATTTCTTGCTTAATTGTACACAGCACGTGGAAATAAAAATTTAAATTTAGTTCTGATGCTAATGAAATAATGGTATGACATTTTGTAGATAATTGAAAAAAAAAATACACTGAATTAAAAGAATTTACATACAATTTTTTAATCCAAGGTTATTTTTGAATCATATTGATAACAGAAATATGAATAAGCTGTCTACATAGGTAGATCGGAAACATTTTGTTGATCATGTAAAAATGTACTTATCTGAAAAAGAAGATAAAAAAAATCTGATCCGACACAAGAGCCTTTTCTTTAAATTAGATAAGATAGGACTGACGTGTTCATAAGTGAAAAGTATCAGAGAAATAAACTGATTTTTATTGACCAAAAGTGAAGGAATTCATTTTTCGAAAGAATTTTCATTCAAGTAACACTAGAGCATGTTCAAACGTTCAACTTTTCTCTGTTCCAAAAAAAAAAAAAAAATATGTTTTCTTCTAAAAATTGTTACTTCAGCCCAAATACACTACAGAAACGAATTTCGAAATGAAAATGGGAGCTTTTTATTTTAAATTATTCTGAAAAAACATCGTACTTTTTGCTTACATACCAATTCAAGTACGTACGTACGTACATAAAAAGTGTTTTTGTGTAACATGGCTGCATAAAAGAGACTTTTGGTCCGCTTCTTTTTTGAAAAGTGAGACTTTAAAACTCATATTCAACTGGAAGCAAATTTTTATGAGAAATTTTAAGTATACTTTGAAAGTGTTCAAAACAATATCCCCTCCTGTCAACTTACACGATGGGGCAAGGGCAAACGTCGAACTTTTAAGAAATTCATCTTTGAAATGATTCAATATGTTGAAAAGAAGGGGTATTCCGAAAGTTGAAACTGAAGCGGACATTTAAAATTCTTAAATTTCTTTGTAAATGAAGGTCATTTTCTTTGAACAGCATTCGTTAAAAGTGGAATAACAAACATAAATTTATACTGCTGGAATACTACAGATATATAAATGAAGCTTGATAAAACAAACAAACAGATATACGTATTAAATCCATTTTAAAGCCATTACTCTGACGCATCTGAAAATAAGCTTTGCATCTACACTTGCCCCAATATACGGGACAAATGTTAACTTAGAAATTTGTTTTTGCGAGGATGGTGAAAAAAGCTGTTTGAAATGTTTATTAAAAATCCTTTTCATCATTTTTTTTTTTTCAAATGTCGATAGCTTATTTTTTTTATCTTAAAAAAATACATCATCTAATCAGGGGCAGGAAGGGCTCATAATACAGAATTTGAGGATAAATACTAAAAAAACTGTCCCGATTCACGCGATTGATTGGTTTTCGAAATTCTATTTCCATAAAGTACAATGTGCAATAAATTCCAATATGCGAATCATTTTCTTTCAATTAGAAATTTATGTAAACTCGGGCCGGGTAAATCAGCCTACCTTCTTCAAGCAGTGGGGGACAAAATTGGAAAAGATGGGGGAGCTTCCATGTTAGTTTAAGATAAAGAGCTTTTAAAAGAAGGGACCAAATTTTAAAAGAGGGTTTTTTTGCGTACGGATATTAAGCATAACTCAAAAATAGATGTGACAAATGTTTTTATAGAAGTTCGTTACTTCCCATTTTGGAGAAAAAGGTGGAATATCCATAAATATTGTTATTATTTGAGTCATTATGAAGCTTTAAAAACAGAGTGCAAATTTCAGAACTTGAAAAACAAGTTTAGAGATCAAGCTTCAGTAAATAATATATACCATCTTTGAATTGCAATTCTGAACTCCAGCTGCAGCTCTCATCTCAAAGTTGTTGGTTCTAATCCATGATGAGGTTTGATTAAAAAAAAAATTCTTACAAAAATCTAAATTTGAATAAATTTTTACAAATTTCATTTATTTTTGCAAGGTGTAGCAATGCACACCGGGTCAGCTAGTAAAACCTATATTTTGCCCGGTTTTTGTCCGGTTTTTGGATTTGAAAAAATGAAATCCATGCACGGGTTTTGCCAGGTTTTTTGAAAAAATGCCCGGAATTGCTAGGCCCGGATGGGAGTGGAAAAAATTCTGGCAACCTTAGCAAAGATTATTCGACTGATAAATGTGGTTTTGAATAATATTTGCAATCCCGCATCTATTTCTGTTACGAATTGAAATATTTTTGTAAGATTCAAGAATCAATTCGATATCTGCAATGAGATGAAAAAATGTGTAATTGTTTAATGGGAAGTGCAAACTTCGGGCCAAGACTCAGTAGGGTTAGCGTCTCAGGCGGTGGCTCTATCGGTGTAGCATTGTGAATAGCTTTCGGGTTTTTGTTTGGAACAACATTTTTTGGTTCTAGAATCTGAGAGAATTTGCATGCAAGTAGAAAGCTCAACTTTGAATATTTTTGTTATACACCACAGACAACTGGAATTCAAAAAACTTGTTGGACAATTAAAACGAGCAATTTCAGTAAGTACACCATTTATTGTAACACCTTTTTAAACACATCATTAATTTTGTTATGTTAATAGACTCCTTGAAAAAGGCATAATAAATACCGAAACGTCGGATGAAGAAATAAAAGTCGTTTTAAGATTTTTTCGTAACTGAAATCGCCGAAAATCAATTTATTCATTTTGTATATTTTTAATAATCAACTATACTACAATGAGCGATATAAGAATAGTATCACTATGTGTTTTTCATGTTTAAATACGAATAATTGAAAATGATCAGCATTTTTTTCTTCAATTCGTTTTTTAATTTGATCAATGGATAAATCATGCATAAGTTTAGTTTTTTTGGATGACCAAAAATATGAATGATGTGGGCGAAATAAGAATAGTACCTACCACTTATGTTTTTAAAAACAAAATCAACATTATTTCTTAAATTTTTTTACGAACTATTCTAATAGTTCCCTGCATTTTTAAGCGTTCCGTTGCGTTCCAAAAGTTTTAAAGGTTGAGATTTTTGAGAGTTTTTTCTCTTGTACAGACCCCTTTCGTTTTTGTCAACATTCGATTTTGGCAACATGCGATTTTGGCAACATTCGGTTTTGGCACATGTAATTTCACATGAACGGTTTCTTGAAACAATATTACCATACAGTTTTCGCTATAACAGGACCAATTTAACTTAGACAAACACCATAAATACGTTTTAACGTTCTTAACAAATAACAGAAAATCGGCTAAAATAAAACACTCAAAAAATGAGGAAAAATAGAATAGAATAAAAATGGCAAAAAATATCTTAACAAGATGCAAAATGACAAAAATAGCAAGTATGATAAAAAAAAACAAACATTTTAAATATAACAAAAAAAAAGTTTCAAATGTGTCTTAAAAATTTTATCATGTTCAAAATCAAAACTGACTAAAAATTATCAAAAAATGGTGGAAAATTGAGTTGTAAATAATAACAATGGTTAATTTTTATTTATGGTAACTAAAAAGTTGACGAAAAAATCATTCGATTTTGGCAACACAAAATTCTAGAGAGTGTTGCCAAAACGGGTCTGTACTATGGAATTTGATATTGAACTATAATACTTGATCAAACTTCTCAGACGTGGAATAATTAAAAATAGTTTCTAAGCTGATTTTTTTTATAAAAATAACAGACTTCCCATTCATAAAAAAAATTTAATCACTCAACACAACAGTTCTTAAGTCATAGGGTAGCACTATCTTGCCGATAATCATAATTGAGACCAATATTCGACTATCCGGGATTAATTTAGGTGTACTGGATTATTTTGGTCAAGAAATAATTAGATATTGTAGGGTTGAAGAACAACCATATTGCTATCCTATTTTTTTGAAAATTTTACAGATGTTTTTAAAAAAAACCAAAAACTGCATTCAATTACTTAGACTTTACTTGGTAACGCATGAAAGCCTTGGAAATTCAAAGATCATTTAATAGAATAATTAGAATGCATCATGGTCACTAAGATGCTTATTTCTTGGACAGATAATCAGAATAATGTAGTAGGTATTTTGAGACTTTTAGAAACTTCGGCGGTGGTATATTCTTGTTATGGTGAGTTACAGATCCAGTAAAGCTTTCTTCAGCGTGAACTCCAATTAAACTGTCTTGGAAAACTACCTCAAAATGATGAATATTGGCCTTAATAAACCCGGGAAATCAAAAACAAAGTGTAACCCAGAAAATGTATTTCATCTTTCAACGTCATATCAATAAATAAATTAAGCAGTTTGATGAAGTATTATAGCTCAAATGTGTAACTCCTAGGTGCTAAAGGAAAACTTCTTAAAAATTTATTTAAAACCTTAAGAGTACAATAAGACGCCTTAAAATGCAGTGATCTATTCAAATAGTTCCTAGAAGCATTAGGTACTGTTCACTTTCATGCAGTAAATTTTAAGAAATGATCTTGATTTTTGTAGAAAAACATAAGTTGTACTTTTCATATTTTGCACTTTTTTCATGCTTTTGGTACTCAAAATTTTTATGATTTTAAATTAGCAAGCAAAACACAAAGTGGTACTATTCTTGTTACGCGCACTGTCTAGTAAAAATAAATCTTGAAAATCTATTAGAACTCCTTTTGCGAGACTATTTAACGCTCTCAGATATGTACTATCCCATAATGTAGGCTTATTTTCTTGCTAAAATGTGGTTAAGCTGTACGCTGAAATTCCATTATTTAAGAGCAATCAATTTTTTGATTAACTTACTTAAGGGTTTTGTATAAAAAATCATAACTTATCTTAGCTACCTTAACGCTAGTCACCCTATCGAGAACTCTCAGCTGAATGAAGCGGATGCAGCATTTAAGTGATTTTTCCTTGTAGCGCATAATTACCGGATTAATGCTTCAGCTATTAACCTTGCCCGGGATGAAGGGAAGCGGAAGATACTTGTAGCCTAATAATAATGGCAACAGCTGGCCTTAGCTGATGGGCTGAGAATCTTCTTTGATGTTGCAGATTTGTGAGTTTCTTAGAAGGTGTTAGAATAATAAAAAGAAAAAAATGGTAGAATAATTGAAAGACGATTATGACGATGATACATGGAAGACTTAATTATTCTCCTTGATACACTTTCAACAGTAGACTGAGTAAATGAACCTGAATCGATTAGATTGAGCACGGACAAATAGGTTCAGTGAATAAATAGGATTATCTTTCGATTTTTATTTCTCAGGTGAACTTATACGAAAACTAAGTTAAGTATCTCTATCCAAGGCGATAAACCTTTTCCTGTTTCCCAAAACATCTTATAACCCTTTCAAAATCAGTTAGTTTCGAGAAACGTTATTGATGAAGGATCACGATACCGACATCAACGCCATAATCATGTCCCCAAATTAACTTACATCCACCGAGGCACTCATAACTCACTACATTCTCGCGTGAGTTGACAGATTTCCCTTCGTTACGTTAGCTGTTATATTTTCCCAGAAGCAATATGCTGGCTTCGTTTTTCTTGGAGCTAGCTGGCTGCCATTATTCAATCCATTGTGGGGGAGCAGGGTTGAAGAAAAAAAAACAAACCTTAAATATAACAGAGCTCGGCCCGTCGATCCCCAACGTCATCTAAGTAACAACCGGGTACCCCAATCACGTACGACCGAACATCATCAAAGAGCGTGAAGGCGACATTGATTCGGGGTAATCCATCTTTTTCAGTAGGTAGCTGCCTTTCATATCCGGTTCCGGGTAGGAGATGGCTACTCTCGCTGCTCTAGAACTGAGTCAATTCTTCGAAACGGTGTTGATGGTTTTCCGGTGCGCTGATGTTCAATAGGCAAAACCGAGAAGTGGGAAAAGAGGAAAAATTTAGACATACACATTTCCTGGCAAACGTTTTTAGAAAATTAATGGATATGACAAAGGAAAATGCTTCCAGGAAATAATAGTTTTGGATTCATTGTATTCAAAAAGTTCACTGGAATGCGTTCTTCATTTTAAATTTCAAAAATATCCCTATCGTAAATTCTTGGTCAAAATTTAATATCAAGTTGATTTGACTCCCAATACAGATCGTTAAATCGGTAAGCTTGAAGATAAATTTCTCTTAAATTTAAAATACTCTGAATTCCAAGGAAAACGATAATTTAAAAACAAGTGAACATTCATGGATCCTTTATTAAAAAATTTCACCGCTGTTTTCTGTGATAAAATTTGCACAAATTTTCTTAACTAAATTGGGTAAAAAACATGCATTACCACGCTTATAGTATAATGGCTAAATTTGCGCTACTTCAAAACATTTTGGCAGTGATTTTTTGTTTTTAAATTACCAGTGATGTACTGAAAGTTCAAAAAAATATATCTTTGAATAAAAACAATTCCTTTTTTTGCAAGCTTTTTGGGCAAACTAACCACTAACCCAACTTGTTCCGCCAAATTTCAATGTTCTACAAAAAAAATATCTTTTTAATTTAATGATTAATGGCATTTCGGTGAATTATACATTCTGATAGGAAGAATTTCAAATGAAAGTAATGAAAATTATAGACGGATAGATTAGATTAGGAAGCATGAAAGGTGTTGAAAATGAGCCAAGAGCGTGATTTGAGAAAACTTCTTGCCGCACAAGACCATTTGTCCCACATCGTATTACTGTCTAGAAGAAGCAAAGTCGATAGGCTGACTTTGCATTGATCTATACAATGATACATGGATGGATCGAAGCACGTGTTTTTCGTACCCCGATCGGACACAAAAAAAATATCTTGAATTTTTTATAGTTCAAGCGTTTTGATTATTGATATTTGAAAGCATTTTGACCGTTTAGGATAAAAAAAAAACCCAAAAAAGCTATGCATAGCGGATCTATATAAACTTGGCAAAAACATTTCATGAAATTATTGAAAGCTTAGATCAAATTTTACACTGATATGAGAGCTAAAAGTCATTTTTTACAGCGTGCTAATGGACACATGTGAATAAGCAATTGAAATAGTTTTAAATATATTTTCAGCATTTCCAGTCCCGGAAATGTTTCTTTCTTGAAATTATGATTTGTCTACAAGTTTTGTCTACAAGTTGAATGTGAGATTTAACGAATGAGGATTTTTTTTATTTTGAATTTCCGACAGGGGTTTCTGATTTTCTCAAAAATTGCTTTATCTTATCGACTAAAAACAAAAAAATTGGGCCATGGGGAAACGTGTGCCACTCTGAATATCTCAGATGTGTGTGAGATTAAAATCTCAATCCAACTCTCGTCGCCGTCGCATTGCGTAAGCATATTTTTCTAAACGTATTTGACTTAAATATGCATCCATGCTTCAGCAATATTTTCGAAACACCAGAAACGAAAGCAAATACTTATTTCGAATAAATTCGGAGTTAATAAGAGTTAATGCAGAGAAGGGGAATAAATAAAATATATCATCAGAGTTAAATATATCCAAATTCTTCAGTAAATGTCAGATCAGGTTGAAAAAGAATCATATTGGAAAAAAGGTTAGGGAAATGATAATTATTCATCTGAATATTTTGTCGCTTTCAATAAAAATATTATGTCCTAGGAAGGAGGTAGAAGCACTGTTTTCCTATTGAAAATTTAGATTTAAAAGCTTCCAAGAAGATTTCATTATCAGAATATCTTAATTCGATATCCAAAACCAAATGCAAACTAATTTAAAATATTTCTTAATACCTAGTTGAATAGTTACATTCCTATGATGAATAGTAGGCAGTACATGCCTATGATGTAATGATTGATTTGGTAGATTCAAGCGCCCTGGACGCAAATATTCTGTCTAATTTTGTCTATCACCTATCACCATCAAATCCGAATTGACTAAATAACATGCATAGTTTATGAGTTGATCCAAAACTGTAATTTCATAACACATTTCGTTATTTTGAAGAAATTTCAGATGATGGAATATAAAAGAGAGTTTTGTATGATCGAATAATTTCAAAAACCTGGCTGGCGAACGTTTTGGCAAAATTCCCTTTTAAAACAGGGATGAGCAACGCGCGGCCCGCGGGCCGCATGCGGCCCTCGAGACATATTTGTGCGGCCCGCGAAGCTTATCTCAAATTAAATTGATTTCACGATTTTTTTCTACGATAGTTTGTTAATTATCATAAAATAGCAGTCCCTACTAAAGCAAAAAATTGATTTACAAATAACTTGATATGCACGTCACTTCTTTGCATTTGCATTTATCCCATATTCATAGAGATTGTTGACTTTTTAATAAGATTCAAGCTTTTTATTGAATTCTTTCAAAGGCATAGATGCAATATTATTTGTTGAAAAGGTGTAATATTCAGTTACTTTAGTCATTATTTTTCATTTTAAGCAAAGTTAAAATTGTATGATGAAGTTGTAACAAGTTACAATAAGTAAATCCATTGTGAAGATAACTGCTCGAATCCAAATTACCTCATACTTTCGCATACTTTCGCTAAAGTTCTCAGTTTAGCCAAGACACCGTCTTGTATGGGGAAATAGCTGTGGTCATTCGAGTGCTTTTTAACATAGCTAGCGCTCCTAGTGGTCAGAATACAAACCACTCATTTCTTTCCAGCCGTGGATCAGAACACATCTGATCGCTTATTAAATGCTGGCAGCTAGCCAATTGAATTTTGAACAATCAAGAGAAAATTTTGAAAAAGGCACTTACCTGTAGTAGTGTAACGACGTAAATTTCTATCCTATTGGGGGGGGAACGACCTTAGGCTACACTGTTGGCTTCTTCTCGAATCGACCGGTATAGTGAACGGTTTGTGCGTTCCATGTGGGAATTGTTAGAAACACATTCCATTTTGAGTGAAGTATTTCGAAGTTCCTCGATAGTCACATCTTGGAGTTAAGCCGTCGATACGTTATTGTGAGTATCGGAAAACTTACCTGAAAAAAAAGAGAATCGAATTAAGTAAAATTAAAAATTCCAGTAATCGAGAAACACCTTTAACAAAGTGTTAAAGAAACGTAGTGAGGACGTGAACCAGGCCCGTTTGAGTCGTTAAGAAAACAATTACGTAGGTTCCTTCGAGTAATTAGAATGTAATTTATTTTTAACAATCTTTGCAGATGCTTCCAATTATTTACAGAAATTAAACTATCCTATTCTAGATTTGAAAACAGATTTCGAAATATTAAAATCAAATTCACTAGCAACTTCATTAAATCTAACACAACATACATCTAAAGGGTTGTTTTGACCGTATTGAGTTCGACGATGAGAGAGTCTCAGCAATTCCTGGGATCGGGTAGTCCTCAGAGGAGCATTAAACGGTAGAAGTGATAACAGTTCTGGACAATCCACGCTATTCTGCAAGATATCGAAAATGAAGAGTCGTTGTAAGAATACGCGCCTTGATGCCAGCGTCGGTAGATTAAGTAGCAAGCAACGTTGTTCGTAAGGCGGAAGTTCAAGGGCGTCGTTCCAAGGTAGCTGGCGTAGAGCGTATCTGACGAAGCATCGTTGCACTCTCTCTATTTTTTTCGATTGCACCGCCTGATATGGTGCGCAAATTTGCACTCCAAATTCGATAATGCTACGCACAAGAGCACAATACAGTGATTTCAGGCTGTAGAAGTCACTAAAAAACTGCGTGTTCCGTCGTATGAAGCCAAGAACTGCGAAACTTTTGGCTACTGTCGTGGAAATATGCTGGGAGAAGTTGAGCTTGTTGTCTAGAGTGATGCCAAGGTCTTTGACGACCGATGTGCGATTCAAATTAGTCGTTGACATTTTGTACTCGAAAGTGATGGGACTTCGTTGTCGAGTGAACGTGATGGTAGTACATTTGGTAATATTCGGAGTCATGCCGTTTTGATGGCACCAATCTAGCAGACTGTCAATGTCCTTTTGGAGAGCGCAGCAGTCGACTAACGAAGAAATAGTTCGGAAAATTTTGAGGTCGTCGGCGTACAGCAGTTTTTCTGACTCAAGAGTAGCAGTCAAATCGTTGATAAAGAGAAGGAATATCAGAGGTCCCAGGTGACTTCCCTGAGGCACTCCCGAGGTAATTTTGAAAGGTGTCGAGTAAACAGAGCCCAGTCTTACGAAAGCAGTTCGGCCTACAAGATACGAGGTTATCCAGTTGCAGAGCCAATCAGGAAACCCCAATCGCCGCAATTTTTCAACAGCCAAATCATGCGGTACCTTGTCGAAAGCCTTACTCAGGTCTACGTACACGGCGTCAACTTGTTTACGTTTATCAAGCCTGTCAACTAATTTCGATACGTACGTCATGAGGTTGGTGGTCGTCGATCTTCTTTTCATGAACCCATGTTGATCTTCAGAGATTGTATGTCGCACAGTTTGGTACAGCACATCATTAACGAGACACTCAAAAATTTTCGGAAAACAGCTAAGAATCGATATTCCGCGATAATTTTCTGCTTGGTGTATGTTCCCAGCTTAATGAATTGGAGTAATTGAAGCAGTCTTCCAGATCCGGGGAAATACAGCCTCCTCTAGCGATTTGTTGAAGATTATCGAGAGAGGGATGGACAAAGACTCAGCGCATTTTTTTTACCACGAGCGGTGGGATGCAATCCGGGCCTGGACCTTTCGTTTCGTCCAATGAAGCCATCTTATGAAACACATCATTAGGAGAAAAGTTCAGCATACTTAGGTTGAAATCTCGATTCTGCAAACTACTCAAGTATGATTCTGACAAAGGTGGTGAGTTATTACTTAACACACTCGATTTAGCGAATTAGCGATTAAAATAAGTTTTTCTAGTGGTGAGTGATTATACTCGGTCACTGCCATCCGTGTGACCCCGTGGCCATTCCCGCTCGAGGTTCAGGTAATTGGTGACGAATTAAGTTCAACAAGGAACACACATAAATTTATGTTTTCTTGAAGGACTAACGTTCCTTCAAGTGAAGGTGTTAGCAACGGTGTAGGGTTTTGGGTGACTACGGTCGCTCAGCCTGAGCTATTCTACGGCTCTGGGGTTCGGACCTATAGTTCGCCTGCAGAGTTGGGATAGCTCCATCGCACCGTGGGCCAGCGAAGGATACCACGACCTTCGCCGGAGATCTGCCGGACGTCAATTGCCGGAATCTTCGACTTTGAACCTCGGAGCAAGCCGAACTTTCGCCTTTGGGTTCGGAACCAGCAGCTGGAGTAAGTCGAGCACGCATCATCTTGAATACCACCACCACCGCCCCCGTCACCGATACCACCGCCGTCGCCGCCACCACCACTACAGGACCCCCGTCGTCGTTGGAGCAACACGCCGAGCTGAAGGAAAGCTGAAAAATTAAGGTCAGACCAATCCATTTACCTACCAAAATACTTTTGGAACGCATTTAAAATCGATCGATCGAATTTCTGTCCATAGCCCTTACTGGACAGGCACAATCTTGGAAGGGAAAACCCACTAATACTTACCTGAGAAATCTACCTGTTGATGATCTGAAGATTAAACAATTAAACCAGAAAATTGTGCGATTCTAAATAAAAAACTTATTAGCTTCTGGGAGCTGAAAGGGGAACTAACGGTGTTGTTCTTTGGTTGATTCCCGCCTCTTTTCTTTAGTTTTGAATCAGATGGTTTCCTTCTAGAATTTGTTTTTCTTAGATAGTGTTTTTATATCGTGCCAATTTGCAACCCTGTCTACGGTTGGAAAGATTCGCGTTCTTATAACTGAACTCGCCTTGAGAGTCTCGTCGGGCATCGAACGACCTTGCTACTTCGCATGCAAAACAACCTCTTGTCTTGCTTGGCGCTTAAGCGGAGTATGTCCCTTCCGCAAACCTATCCACCTAGCAGTGTTTGTTACAAAGTTAAATGTTTGTGTTCTTGATTAATTCCGTAAATAAGATAAGTTTTATAATAAAGACTGGGTGCACGATTAAAGATTTGTAATCGACATGACTTAGCGAAATTTAATTCCTCAACAAAAACAATACCTATAATTCTTTAATCCACCCCTAAAAGTTTAGAACGGGCCTCATTTTTGGTGCCTATGTTCAATACCTTATTTGACGGTCTTAAATTCAGAACATTTCACACATTTTGTCTATCACTTCTAGTTTTGATTGATTGGATTGATAAATAAAGTTGCCAGATTTTTTTCAGCACGTACCCGGGCCGGATAAATCTGGGATATTTTATCTAAAAACTAATTTTAAAATATCGACCAATAATCCGGGCTATATATTCGGGAAAATTTTGTCAAAATCCAGGAATTACTCGACACAAATCAAGAAAAAAAAACTTTAAAACAATCTTTTTTTTTCAACAGCAGTTTTTAAATCGTATTTAAGTCTTTCAAAAAAATTCTCATTATTATTTTTAAGTTTTATATGTCGTTTTGGATGCAAAAAATAAAAAAAATTACTACACATTTCTTTTTTTTTTTGTTTTGGAAAATAAAGTGAATAAATCCGGGTAAGATCCGGGATTTTTTTTTTAATGAAATCCGGGCAACCGCGCCGGGCCGGACTTTTGTCAAATTTTTTGTTAAATATCCGGGCAAACCTGGATAAAACCGGGCAATCTGGCAACCTTATGATAAATATAAAAACTTACTTAAAAACCAAAAGCTGATTTTGAATCAATTTACTACCCTTCATTCAATCAAGCAAGTCGCGAATGTCATGAAAATGGTAAGACGACTATAATCGAAAAAAAAAATCAATCAAGCACACAGATATTGCCAAAGTATTCTAGTATCAGGGATACATCGCTTTCAAAAATTGAATTCTACAATATACAGAATTACTAAAAATAAGATTACAACTTCTTCTGACATCATTAAAGAAAGTTATTGAATATTGAATATTTAATATTTTAACTCATTCAACAACTTTGTTGAAGACTGCGAAATGATTTGACTGTCCGGTTTAAAAATATCCAAAGATTCAATAAAGATTAATTTTGCTTTGAAATCTCATCAAAAATGCCGTTTTTTGCAGGATTGAAAAAAAAACAAACAGAAAACTTCCATTACTTTTTTCTCAGAATTAAAATTTACTTGCAGTCTTTGGGAAAGTTGATCATTAAGTCAATAAGTATTTGTATTTTAAATTAGTGTTCAAAAAATACACAAATTGAATAACTTATTTTCTACCTATTTTTTAAAGTTATCTCGAAAACTTGAGCTCACAAAAAAATTGAATATTGGGATTCAGCGCCCTTGAATGAATCAAAATCAGTTTTGAGATTCCTTTCTCCATGGAAAAATGTGAATTTTGTTGTTTCATGTTATTTATGATGTGTTATTCAGAAATTTCTTATGGATCCAGAAATTTCGTATGGAAATCATGCCAATCATTGATTACATTGAGTGATTTTACTTCAAAATTATCAATCAATATTACCAAAGTCATATGACTTTCATGATTCAGCCATAGCAAGCCTAACCAAGAGGAATCCAAATTAAATTGATAAAATTTATGAAATCTGTAGAAAAATACCAGGTTGAAAAATGTAAACTGTAACATTGAAAAATCTGATTAAAAATCTGTGAAGAAAAGAATTTTTCATGATTTTGAAACCTTGCTCAACATTTCAATGTGATGATTTCATACGAAACTTCAAATAAAAAAAATAAAAGTTACCTTTTATAAAACAAAATATAGAGGCTTCACGACAAAATTTAAATAAATTGTAAAAAAAAAAAATATTTCGAAAATGTGCACAGCCATGGTTAAGCTCCATGAAACTTTTAAATGGAAGTGATGACAAAAAATACCACCGCATCGTTTCGAACAAAAAAGGGATTTTCTTAGAAAACTGTTCAAGTCTTTTTACGAACCATAGAAAGACTTTCAAAATAATTCGTTATTAATAAGTAAAACGGAAGCAATTGTTTTTTTTTGTTAAAAAATCATATTCTGTATACTTTTCAAATCAATAAAACAATTAAATCATTGAAGAATTATCAAATTGAGTGATGAACCTATTCAATTTCGATTAGCCTAATCACCTAAAATTAAAAAAAATGTTTATGCAAGTACATGAAATCGTTTTATTTATCCTTTTCCAGTTTTGTTTTTGTCAAAAATTTGTAGTTATAAAAAATTGCGTAAAGTTCTGTAAACTATTATTACCTAATTTTATTATAATGCGGCCCGCGGAAAGAATTTCAAATTCAAAATGGCCCGTAGCTTCAAAAGGTTGCTCACCCCTGTTTTAAAAGATTTACAAGCTGACCCCGTATGAACTCCGTTTCGTTTTTAATTTCATATATGTAAAACATGGATCATCAGAAATCTGGACACACTGTTTATTATACCATAGCGCTCCTAGTTTTCGGATCTGGAATTTTTTGACAGTACTTTGTTCGGAAATGTTTCCTCTATCAGTGCTGAAAATTTCATTACGATTCGTTTTGTTCCAAAAAAGTTATACGTGATTGAAGCCGCGAGACGAAAATTAATTTTGGACACCCACGTTCAAAAACCCGATGTAGTCTGGTTCAAAAATCGCGAAATCTGATTTTGGGAGGCTTCCTGACCAAAAATTTGTCAAATCCACTGCTCGAAGTGATATCCCCATCAAGTTCAAATTCGTTTTTGCCAATAACTTTGCAGAAAAGTGTTTGATCTGTCAAGATATTTGGAGCTGCGGCCGAAAAACCCCGGTTTTTTGTGAAAAACAAGACCATGGACTCCGAAATGTACAAGGAGGAGTGCCTGAAAAATGTTTTTTTTTCCTTTTATTAGATCTCACAAAGATCCAGTAAAATTTTCGCTAGATTTGGATAGCTGCCACTACAGCGAAAAGGTACTACAATGGTATCGGGCCAACTGGAGGATTTTGTCGAAAAGGACGTCAATCCACCCAACTGCCCTCAATTCCGCCCTATCGAAAAAAAATTGGGCAATTGTTAATCATTAGGTGAAGAAGAATGGTAGAACGACTCGAAATGCAACAGAGGTGATGAGATTGTGGAACAAAATGGCCGCTGAGGGTAGTGAATGGCCGCTGAGGTCAGTGAATAGGGTGTCCAAACTTAGATGAGTGGTTCTCGATGAAAAGTACGAAATTTCATCAAAACAACATCGGATTTTTTTTTATAATTTTCCCTCAAAAGTGCAGTAGAAACCCTACAATTTGAGCACAAAACATTTTTATTTCGTTTACACAGCTCCGAGATAGACCCTTTTTAATGCGTCCAGATTTGTAGTGATCCATGCTTTATTGAGTGTGTTAATAGAAATTGGGATCCATTTTCAATAAAAAATTGCATAAAATCTTAAACAGTATTTTTGAAAGACTTTTTTGATTGTCTTTCAAACACCCTGGCGCGAATTTTCAGCTTAATAACAGTTAATATGAAACCAAAATTCAATCGCATAATGTGTAGTAATTAAATTACTGCAATTTAATACCTGGAACCGATTTTTCGTCACTTAAAACTTCTATAGGAAATTTTCATCGCAATCCAATGTATAATAACGCCATTATCGTAAAAACATCAAACACTTGATATGGACGACCCCTTTGGCCGACCCCTGTTCCTAACTTTGATACCTAGAATCGATTGCTCGTTCCTCAAAACACTCATGTGCAAATTTTCATCTCAATCCGATGTATAATAATGTCAATATTGCTAAAACAACATTTGTGCTTTATGAACGACCCCCTTCGAAAGGGGTCATCCGAAAATCTTAAAACATGTTTCACCATTCTTGGTCCTAATGAGTACCCATTGCCAAATTTCAGCTCTCTAGCTCTTAAGGCGGCTGAGCCTATTGAAGACAAACATACAAACGAACAAACAAACAAACGGAAATTACTTTATATACAGGGTGACAAAAAAGTCCGGTCACACTTTTTTGGGGTCGCCTGTAGCCTACACGTTGCATTTCTCTGGTGCCATCTATATGTCAAATGAAAGGGCTAACTTCGCTGCCCAAAGTGGCAGAGTTTCGTTTCTGTGCAGTTTGTTTACATTGAGTTGAGGGCTATGGCAGAGTTTATTGCAGCTCTTATCGCTGAATATGTGAGATGGTTCAAACCCGGACACATGTTCAAACATCTAAAACCGCTCAGAATCAACCGGAAATTCGTGTACCGGTCCATAAATCGGTACCTAGAGACCGGAGGCACCGAGGACAAGGCACGATCTGGACGACAAAGGTCTGTGAGAACTCCAAGGCTGTTAAAGATTATACGAGACTGGATTAGCCGGAACCCTGCCCAATCTGCACGGAAGCTGGCCAGGGACCTTAAAATGAACCGAGAATCAATCAGCCTGCTTCTGCGCAAGGATTTAAAACTTACACCGTACAAAAAACAGGTGGTTCATGGGGTTACCAAAGCTCCAAAGGACAAGAGGTACCAACGGTCGCAGAAGTTGCTCGGTTGGCGCGCAGATGACGAGATCATTTTTCGGACGAGAAGCTGTTCGTTTTGGAGCAAACAGTCAATCGTCAAAATGATCGAGTTTGGAGTGTGAGCCTCCAGCAAGCTCCTGCGGACAAGCTGAACGTTTCCCGGTTCCAAAATAAGACGTCAGTGATTGTTTGGAGAGCTATTTGCAAGAGAGGTAAACTGCCTCTTATTTTTATCGATAAAGGGGTCAAAATCAACGCAGCGTACTTCTTGGACACGGTTTTGAAGAAAAATGTTCTGCCTCAAGCTGAACTATTGTTTGAAGACGATTACTACTGCTTCCAGCAAGATGGCGCCCCATCCCACACTGCAAGATTGTTCAGGCGTGGTGTGAGGGAAACTTGATCGATTCCATTCCAAAGAATGAATGGCCTCCGTCGTCTCCGGATCTGAATCCACTGGATTATTTCGTGTGGGATACATAATATCGAAGCTCAACGACTATAAATTAACAAATTTGGAGCAATTCAAGCGAGTTAACAGGAAAATCTGGGACGATATGCCGAAGGAGCACGTGCGCGCCGCTCGCGACGACTATCCGAGACGTCTGAAGCTGGTTTGATCAGTGAAAGGTGGTGTAATTCCGTGATATCGTCTGTGAAGTATCTTTATGAGTTACTGAATAAAGCTATGAAAGCCAGATTCAGATTTTCTTCTTATTATTTGAAATATTGAGATTTTCCTGTGTGACCGGACTTTTTTGTCACCCTGTAGATGTTCGCGTTTTTATCCCGTTGAACAAAATTGACAGAATATTTTTCATAAATCTTCATTTGTCGTAAGAAAACTTCACAGATAGCATAAATATATTTTAAGTTATGAATATTTATAAAAATACCAAAATAAAGATGGCTCAAGATACCCCGTATTATGTGGCCTATGATCACCCACAAGAGATGATTTACAAATTGATTGAGTTTTAGTGATTAATCGGTTATAATAACCGAATGTTTCAGGAACAACATTGCCTTTTCCATGTAAAAGTGGCAAACCAAACTGAGATAATAAGCTAATGAGCATATTTTTGTTATTAACTTTAGATTTCACATCGATGCTATTTGCGGGTGCTTGATTCATTGTGAGAGTAATTTTCTATAGCTAACTAAATAAAAAAAAGCATATGATACGTACATAAGTCAACAAAATATAAAAAAACATACTTACGCAAAGCGACGACGATGACAGTTTTATTGAGATTTATATCTCAACATACAGCTTTGAAATTTAGAGTGGTCCACGTTTCGGCATGGCTCACGTTACCCCACTCTTCCCTATTAAAAAGTCTCAGTTTTAGTCATATCAATTATTGATAACTGATGAACTAACAAATCTCGCGTGAACTTTCATTACGTCGTATGAAACCTCTTAACAATTCACAGAAAACTGCTGCAAAAGTTATCAAAACAGCTTTAAAATTTGTTTTTAACACATAGAATATTTTGTCCAGGCTACAAATATTCTAAATCGAATGAAGTTGCGACTAGTTTGTGTCAGTTTTTGTATTTTTTCGTTATAAAACTTTTTTTTTACATTTTGTTTCATTCGACATAATAAAAACTCTCACAAGAAATATAAATTGACGAAAAACCCTGATTCTGAATTTGTTTTTTATTCATTTTTTTTTTTTTTCAATTAAGGAATAATATTTTCATGATGAAGGTATGTACATGATCCAAACTCTACACTTTTCAAAAATTTGGACGATGATAACAAACAGCTTTTCGATTCTATTTTCCAATTATGATTAGAATGGCAAATCCAGAATTCTAAACTGGATGGAGAAACCGAAACATAAAAAAAGAAATACAATTGTTTGATTAAACGGAGCCCGAACCTCCAACTAAAATTGAGTTCTATCCAACCAGTGAGAAAATTTTGAAAAACTCTATAAGAATTAAGGATTTGGGGTAAGTTCTTGAAGGTTTTGTTTAAGTTCTGAATCATTATATTCTTGAACAAATAGAATTTTAAAATTCAAGGGTAGAGTTCAATGCCTAGCTTGCTTTTTTGGTACCCTCATTGGGGGGACGGTGATTGAACTACCAAAACGCCCACTGATCCTACGGCTATGCTGCATGTAACTTAAAGTACTTCGATTTGAATAAAATCGATTTTTATATTCATCCTCAAAACCAAGAAATTTCATCTGCTCCTATATCTGAAAAAATGAATTTTTCAAAATTGTATAAAGTTTTGCAAGCCATCTTCTGTGTTTGAACAACACAGCATTAAATGAAGATATATTCGGCCCTCGGAGCCAAAAGGTATGAGTGCCAAAATGGTCGATTTTGCGTTGATGATGTCAAATGATTCATGTTACAAATTTTATTTTATGATATTTTCATATTTTCGGATTTTTATATTGTCACTGAACTGACCTTCGAAACCGAATATGCCATTGAACGCACTCGCGCTAAAGTGACAGCTGTAGAATTCGAAGATGAGTTAGAATGTGGGTGAGAAGTGAGTTCAGGAGTCTAAGCGGGAAAATAAAAGCGAGATAGATTGTAAACAAGAAAAAGATTGTGGAATTTCAATGCCAGTAATATCGTTTGGTGATCCGAAGAAACTAAAGCTAATTAGTGCACAGTGGTTTTGTAAAAGTCAAATACTTACCCTAAATTTACATGCTAAGGTAGGCCTGAAATGAAATTTGAATAGCGTAACGTAGATTCTAACTCCTAAACTATGTTAACCCAGGCATTAGCGAGTACTTATAATACGGAAGGGTGCGAAGTGAAACTGCGCAGGAAAATTGAACCCATTGCTTGTACTTAGACATGAAAAGTGATGGTTCCTAATGTGCGACCGTTTAATTTAGGTTACAATACCACGAAGCAAAGCGATTTTGATTCCGGATCCCCAGATTGAACCAAACACGAACAAAGGTGAGAAATTCATAGAGAAAGTTTAGTTATATCTCTAACCTAAGTCTACTTAAGGTGTAGGGACTAGCGGAAGCGAAGAGCTGGAATCGAGGCAGAAGAATACGGTAGAAGTTCACTAAACGTAAGCAAACGAATTATAAGTTAGAATTTACCTATTATAATTGTAATTCATTTCGTAGGAATTTAAAACGTGTCCCGGTAGAGCTTCGAACGGACAAATAAAAGGGAACGTTACGAATACGAAAACGAACTTTCATTGTTACCGCGATCCGGAAGTAACAATTTACATATATGCATAAGGTAATTCTGCCCAAAATGCCGTTGCAAGGTAAAATGACAAGGACTATATTTTATAGATTTTGAAGATTTGGGAAGTATTGAGTAAATTTTTCTTACACAAATGTACTCAGCCGTGACGATTACGGCCCCCTCTTACTAACCCAAAGTTAGGAAAAAAAACTCATGACATATTAAAACGTTATAAGTAAAATGCCCTTATAAAACCATTTGTAAATAATAATAATGTTTTCAGGTAGTTTATGTATTATTAATGTTGATACTTACGGTTTCCTTCAGCAGCAGCACAGCGGCACAGCAGCAAACTTCTGCTGCCACGAGCGAAACCAAAACAGTTTGTTTTGGTTCCGCATGCTTTGAGTCAATTCGCAATTGAAACAATAGCGGTGATGATTGATGATGACAGCTGATGATGGTAAACACGGTATAAATGTTTACATCATCACACGGTTAAGCGAGACAACACAAATTGGGTTCGTGGTAACTCACCAGTGTTGGAACTGAGTGGTTAGCTCAGAATATCACACGAAAATGAGAAAACTAGGAGGATATCACTTCAGTGAATATTGTAAATAGCTATCGCTTATGTTATAAGTAGTTCTTTAAGGACTTGACGAACAAAATGAATAAAGATTAACTCTATTCCACCACTGAAACCTGCGTTTTCAACAATTAATTTATTAATTAATATAAATAATTGCCAGATATTTAATGAAATGTGAATAACAATGGAATTAAATTTTATGGTAGCTATTCATCACTTAAGTTGAACAAAAGAAATATGCTTTTAAGCCAAGATGACTGCTTAAACATTGATTTTTTTTGCTTGTTCAAAGAATATATTCAAAAAATCAATGGCTGAAAAACTGCTGAAAATTGATGTTTTTCTCTAAATTTTGAAGTACAGTTTTCCTTGGGTATAGACCGACTATCAACTTGATATATTGATCTTCTTCTTTGCTTAGTCCTAAATTATCATTAGAAGACATTATATTTACAACTTTCGATCGGGTTGGACTAAAAAAACGTGCACTGAAAATTGAATCGGTTCGCAAATTTCGTCGCCAAGAGCAGCAGAAAATGGTTGAAATCGACACAGAAGGAAATAAAGTCAAAAATTTCAAAATTATTCATTTTTCATTGGAAAATGTTTAAAACCACTTGGTTTCATGTGTAGATAAAGTTGGAGATTTTATTTTCACTTTGTTTTGAATTTATTAAAAGAATCAATTCATTTTCACTGTGAAAAATGTATTGTTTTCGAGTCGTTTTAATCCAATGTTTTGGAGCATCACTTGCCTAAACTAGGGCGTTTTACATCCAATAATTTCAAAGGTTAGTTTGAGAAGCATTTGTAAAAAATCGAAAACTTTCTTAGTTTTTACAATAAAAAATAATTTAGGTACGAGCTATTCTATAATAAACCTCGACCTGTACGAATATATTTTGCATGTTTCTCAATATAAAAAGTTATAAAAAGTAATAAGAAAGTTACAAGTTATTGGATACGCGAATGTGACTCGAAAATGCTACTGTTATTCGCATCATCAACTTTTTAACCCTTTTTGGTTTTATTATAAAAACTCATTTTTTTTTCTTTTCAAAGTACTTACCAAAATATTTTATGTAGTTAATTTATTTGCTTGTTTGTGTTTTATCAAGAAATGGAATCATCTGATTCCCTTCAGAAATTGCTATTAATCGCTCGAAAGGGCAACATCCTTGATCCCAACAACATAACACCAAATCCACATAACAACGGGATAAACAGTGAGGACAACTACGACGACGACAACAAAAGCCTGGGTCCATTCCGGCTGCCCGAAACCCGAGCAGAAGTAGCAGCAGCCGTACCACGAAATTCCATTAAATATTTACGCAATCACTTTGGACGCAGCCACTTGGTGTTTCTTCCTTTTTTTATAGACCTCATCCATCCTTAGGTTTCCTTATTCGATATACCTAGTCCTCCTACACGAATAGTGGAGCTACTTTGGACTGTTTGGAATGGCGCGCCGAGCAACCGCAAACGTTCATTGTGGCCCACCCACACATACACACGAACAGTTAGCCAGCCTTACTGCACAATTCCGAAATCGAAACTGACTTTGCCCATTTTGCGTGGCTCTTATTCTCTGTCGCAAATATTTGCAGATAATACCGAATCCATTAAGGCCATTATACCAGTACAGCTTGGATCGGAAGAACCCGAGGCAGCACACGTACACGTGCGAACAGAACGCACAAATACTGCTGCGGCTCGAGAAGGACCGGCAGCGGAAGTACGGATCGTCCGGAAAGTTGGTAAGCATCAATGGGCCCTCTAACTTATTTCTGAAACTCCTCTTCTAAGTTGGACTATTTAGGTAGGTACTTGGGATAGGTATGGATGGAATGCAATCTGCCGCCCAGTTGAACCCAGGTGAGATTAGCGAGCGAGTGGCTCCAGAGAGGGGGAAAGGCCATCTGCCTGTCTGCCTGCCTGCTGCAATCGAAAGTCGAGTGATTTATTTTCATTGAGCGCAGAGGAAGAGGGATTTCTTACGAGCCTTTATTGACATTTTTCCGAATAAAAGCACTATAGTGAGTTCGAAGAAAAGGTAATGATCCATTCAAATAATCTGAAAAGCTTGAATGAACATGTTAATATATCAGCAGGATGACAGGCTGCATTTCTTTGATTCACAATTCACGGCATTTTCAAATTGAGAATGACAAGGGTGATTATTTATATTTTTGATCGATTCAACAATACCTATTCAGTTTTTAATCTATTATAGTTTAATAAAGTTATCATTTAAAGACAGCAAAATGATTATGACATTATTTCTCATATCGTCAATTTAAATTTAAATTAGCCAATTGAAAACAAAGTTCCATACAAATTTTTAAAGTCATTAAGATGTTTAAAACTTATTTGCTAAAATTTCAATGAACTGTGAACCTAAATTTATATTTCCTATGTTCCTAACTTCTTTTTTCTATGACCAAGCTGCTTGCCAAAATATGATGGTATACTTTTATTTTTCAATTTCCGGTCCCGATTTCCTTCTCAAAAATTCAACACTCGTTGAACAACTCGATTTTATCTCCGTTTTTATAACGATTGTCATCGTTAATCCAGCACTCCTACCTAGTTTTTATTGTTTGTTTTTATAAGCCATGAAATCCTGATTTCCTGCTGTAACATGTGTCAGAGATTGCGGTCCCTTTGGGGGTCGACTTTGCAGCTAGCAGGCAGCAGCGGCCATTAAAAAGCCAGCACACACTCCCCGTCAATTATCGTAATTGATTTTGCATTAAGCCATATTGCGTCTCCCGGGTGAATCGACCCGATTCTGATTGTGTCTTTTTCTTTCTCTGTTTCTCGCTCGTTTCCGCCTTGGCGCCCACCCACTTACTACCAAACTTCCGCCCACCCACTGGACTATCTGACTGGAATGGATGGGAAAATTGCAGAACTTCACGGCATCCACCAACGATCTGACGGTGCTGCAGCAGCAAAAGCAGACCGCGTTTGGAACGACGTCGACGGTTTCTGCCCTGACTGGTCCCACCACAATGACAACGACTTCCGCAACGACTGGCGGAACGACGACGACGACGATGCCAGCAGCGGTTGCAGCGGATTCTCGTCCCGGAAGTTGCAATAACGAGAGTGGCTCGTTCGACTATCACAGCGTGTATCCGGAAAACAACTACATCGAGGTGAGTGTTCTTGCGCCATTCGGGAGGGCATTTTCGAAATACAAATAGCGGTGGAGGAACGGGGCATAGCAAGTTAGTTTACACCATGTGACGAAGTTTTCCGATGCGTAAGTTGATTCTTGATGGGATGATCAATTTGATCTTCAGGCAAAACTATTTTTAGTTTAATTAAATAATGCACAATTAACAAAACGATTTTTGTTAATTTTATCTTTCATCTTAGTTCATCAAACGCAAATAGTTAAACCTAAAATGTCACTTTAATACATCACTTTTAATGGTAGCGGTACAAAATTCCTTTGAAGTCTCACGAATTTCTATTTTTTTTTAAAGATGATATTTTAACATTATCAATATTCATCGAATCCGAAAAGAAAATATTTCTTTTTTGGGTCTTTATTCTGAACAAATTGACTGCAAGTTACTTGCTAAAACATATTGACAGAATTTTAAAACAATGAAAAACAATATAAAATTTCCTAAAAAAAAAAATAATTGAAAATCATCAAAATTACTTAAAAATTGCGGCCAGGGGAATGCCAACAAAGTTAAAGTCAAATATTCCACAAAAAAAAAATAACGGAAATTTTATGAACACATACTT
This sequence comes from Uranotaenia lowii, assembly GCF_029784155.1. Taxonomy (NCBI): domain Eukaryota; kingdom Metazoa; phylum Arthropoda; class Insecta; order Diptera; family Culicidae; genus Uranotaenia; species Uranotaenia lowii. Next base: position 84,527,746 of record NC_073692.1, on the reverse strand, counting down.
TTTCTGAAATCTGCTACAAGGTTTCAAAAACCACATATCAGACTCTACTCCTATCATGACTTTCTGAAAGGTGGAATTATGGGCAAAAGATTCTCTGCCGACTAGGCATTAACAGGCTTTGTGATCGCTGAAATTGTTCTCCCTGCACAACCGGATTCGATATTTCTGAACGAACCCAAACCAAACATAAAGGGTGTTCGGATCAAAAAGTGGTCAACTTAAATTATAAATTCAGTATTTTTTCTAATCATTCATATAAAAAACCTGAACGGCCCTCATTTTGTAGGTGTGTAGAATGATGCTTCAATTTGGCTTCCGACATAAGGTCTTTAGTTTTCAAAATGGCGTCCAAGAGAGAAACTACGAATCAAAATTTTGTACATGCGTCGTAAAAATCGAAACTACACGAACGCAGAAATAGCAAAATCGTTGAATGTAGCGAAAACAACCAACGCCAAAGTAATAAAATTGTTCGGGGAATATGTTTTGAAAACTAGGAAGACGGGATCTGGTGGAAATAAAAATCCGGGAGGCGCAGTGACTAACAGAAGAGTGGCTAGCGCTTTCAAGCGAAACTCCAATATCTCAGTTCAAGATGTTGCCAATTAGTTGGGAATATCGTTAATAAGTTACCAATAAGTTGGGAATATGCACGGTTGAGCATGAAGCTCAAAAACGATCCGAACCATCGACTTATTAGAAGGTAGTGCCCAGCGAACAAAAAATTGCATTAGATATGATAGATTTAGTCGTGATTAATGTTAATGCGAATCGAAATTCCTACCAAATAAGTAAACGATCGTAAAAATGGTCACTTGATGTCAGTATAAATCGGATTTTATAAAAAGTCCGCCATGTTTGCAAATTTGTTCTCTCGAGCGAGATTCAAGTGGGAAAACACCTTGTTGTTCTCTCTGCGAGTAGCAGTGCAACCAGATTACTAAAAATCCGACGGTTCATTTGAAAGAATTGCAAATATTGTCGCTGGCAACAGTTTGCATGAATTGAGAGAAAATTTACGCTCTCTTGCTTACTTTCAGGATGTACGAATAAGGTGATGAATATTGTTCAATTCGTATAGTTCTTATCGTTCTAGATGGAATTTAAAAATATATATCTATGTATAATTGGTAGGTAAATGCTGTTTTTTTTGAGTTTTATACGATCTTCCTAGATGCATATTAAACGTATTACAAAGTCATTGAGAAATATACCAACAAAAATGTTTGCTGGGTGACTGGTAATCGCAATGAAAAGAAAAACCTTACGGCAAAAACAAGATCTCGGAAACACAAAGTTTGACAAAGTTTGATTACGCGGTAATGGACGACTTGGTGATCACGGCTTATTTGGAGGATTTGCTGTAATGTGAAGATCTGGTCCGTCGTAGACCGTCTCTCCATGAAGTCGACCTGCTGGATTCCCACGAATCTGTTTGCTTGTGGCATTAGGTGGCGGAGTAGGTTTCGGGACAACACTTTGTAGGCTACATTTAAAAAAAAACCAGCGGTAAAGAACGCCAACTTCAAGGAGCTTGTTGAAAGCACCCTGAGCGATGAAGCGACTTTCCGAGCGCTATCGCAGGTCGTATCTGTTGAATGCAAGGACTTGGATGAGTTTACCATCGCGGAGGAGCTCGAGAAAGCACCTAGCATGAGCAACGAATCAGTAGCTATAAAAATATAAAAAGCGTACGGTGGAATGCAGATTGCAACGATTCGCCTCTCACCAACAGCGGCCAACACACTACTGACACGGTAGAGACGCTGCTTCAATTGCTGGAATTTTGATCATCTATCCCGAAGCTGCAATGGACCTGACCGGTTACAATGCTCGAGAATGCAAAAACCAGCCGAAATGTATGCCATGCAAGCAGGGGGATTTGCCATACGCCGTCCACGAAACTGATGGCTTGGGCTTCCCCGATATATATGAAGGCAAAGGCAAGCCAGTAATACTGGAAAAATCCATCTAAACCTCAACCATAGCGAGGTGGCACAGCTTCTGCTGGAGCAAACGGCAGGCGAAAGGAAGTGTGATGTGGTGCTTTTATCAGAACCATACACAATTCTGTCTGAAAACGGTAATTGGACAGCGGACAGGTCTGGCTTAGCTGCTGTCTACGCCACGAGACGATTTCCCATCCAGAAGATAGTGGTAGATTCTCGGGACGGATTTGTGATTGCTAAAATTGACATCATCTTCTTCTGCAGCTGCTACGCTCCACCAAGATGGACGATCGCGGAGTTCAACACAATGTTGGATGAACTCACTCACAAACTGACAGGAAGGGGCCCTGTGATGATGGGAGTTGTCTTCAACGCTTGGGCGGTTAACCAGGGTAGAAGGTGCAACAACCCTAAGGGGCACAGTCTACTAGAATCCTTCGTGAGACTGGAGGTTGAGCTGTGCAACACTGGATCTATCAACACCTATCGCAAGCATGAAATACCGGACAGAACGTCAGTGATTGATATCACCTTTGCGAGTCCATTATTAAAAACTGACATGAGTATGTGACGATTATACACACAGCGGTCATCAGGCTATACGTTATAGCGTAGGAGCCCGAAATCCGGTGGCAGTGGACTTATGAACTGGCATGTTAAGTTTTCGATAAGGAAGTGTGCACCGAAGCTATTAACATGCAGGAAGCATCGCGGGTCCATAATGCTAAGCAGCTGACGAAAACGATGGTAGCTCTGTGCGACATCACCATGGCCAAAAGGAATACACCGAAGTGGTGGCGACGGCCAAGCTTACTGGTGGACCTCAGAAATTGCTGAGCTTCGCACTAGCTGCCAACAAGCCAGATGAAAAGCTAAACGGGGAACGAGAGGTGCCGTTTACCGAGCATCCAGGGTGGCAAGCAAAGAGAACTGTCACAGAGCGTTAAGCCAGAGCGTAGATGATAACCCATGGGGCCAAGGCTATAGAGTTGCACTGGCGAAATTCGGTGGCCCAAGGTCGCCGACCGAAAAGGTGTCCGGAAAAACTGAAAGCAATCGTTGCACATCTTTTCCCGCAGCATGGCCTGACGCAGGGGCCACTTACCCCGTACGACACGGGAGCCCACGACATCGAGCCAGTAACGAACGAGAAACTTGTGGCTATCGCTAAGAAACTTGCGGTGGATAAGGCCCTGGCCCGGACGGAATCCCAAATGCAGTACTGAAGGTGGCGGTACAGACCACTCTGGATACCTTCAGAGTTGTGCTACAAAAGTGTTTCGACGAGGGATCTTTTCCCAATTCGTGGAAAACGGCGAAGAAACCCCAATGGGCATTCATCATCATACAGACACATTTGTCTGCTGGACACCCTTGGTAAGCTACTGGAATGGATAATATTCAACAGACTTATTATCTACACAAAAGGCGAAAGAGGACTGTCGGACAGACAGTCCGGTTTTCGGAAAGGAAGATCGACGGTGGACGTCATCCGAATGGTGACGGAGTACGCGAAGCGCGCTTTTAGAATGAAGTGGACAGGTGTTGCCATTGTATCGATCGATGTCAAGAATGCCTTCAACAATGCCTGCTGGGAAGCTATTTCCAAAGCGCTTCATAGGATGCGTGTTCCCAATACACTCTCCAGGATAATAGGAAGCTTCTGCGAAAATCGAGTCCTGACGTTCGAAACCGAAGCTGGGTTACGATCTACAGCCCTAACAGCGGGTGTTTCTCAGGGTTCCATACTAGGACCTGTGCTTTGGAATGCCATGTATAATGAGGTGTGAACCCGGAAACTACCAGCAGGCGTGCAGATAGTCGTTTTTGCTGACGATATCGTGCTCACCGGCAAAACAATCGAGGAGGTAGAAGACCTAGCAACGGAGTCCGTAGAGTGGGTTGCCATCTTTATGAAGGGATTCAAGCTTCAGATAGCTCACCATAAAACAGAAGTTCTGCTCGTGACCAACAAAAGAGTTATGCCGCGCATGGAGATTACTGTTGGAGGACACACGACATCTTCGAAACAGCAGCTGAAATACCTTGGAGTAATGGTCGACAATCGCTAAAGATTTGGTGCACATGTCAAATACTGTTGTGAAAGTCTATCGAAAGTCATCGATTCATGTGCCTGGATTATGCCGAACTGTCTTGGTCCAAAGAGTAGCAAGAGACGTCTTCTTGCGAGCGTATCACTGTCGAAACTACGATACAAAAGAGTGGCCTAGAGCTACGCCATAGAGGTAGAGCGAAACAGATCCGAATTACGGAGCACACATCGGATGATAACCATGCGGGTGTCCTGTGCATACAGGATCATATCAGCAGATGCAGCTTTTGTCATCGCGGGCATGATTCCCATCGACATAACTCTGGCGGAGGATATGAAGTATATTTATTTATTTAGTCTTTGCAGACATGTAGAGCTGTTTACACATTACAAAAAGATACTTTCTTATTCTACTTTTAAACACAGCCTTAGAAATATTATAATCAAAATTACTAACTATTTCATTGAAACGATCACAACATGTATCCAAAGGGTTGTTTTGTCCGTATCGGGTTCGTCTAGTAGTAAGTCTGAGGAACTCCTGCGTCCGAGTAGATCTTACAGGAGCGTTAAACGGAAGTAACGACAACAATTCTGGGCAGTCCACATTATTCTGTAGAATATCAAAGACAAAGAGCCGTTGTAGGAGAATGCGCCTTGATGAAAGCGTCGGTAAACTCAGTAACAAACAGCGCTGTTCGTAGGACGGGAGGTTCAAGGCGTCGTTCCATGGTATCTGGCGCAGAGCGTATCTGAGGAAGCATCGTTGTACTCTTTCGATCCGGTTTTCCTGTACAACCTGGTATGGAGCCCAGATTTGTACTCCGTATTCGACAATGCTGCGTACAAGAGCACAATAAAGTGCTTTTAGGCTGTTGTAGTCGTTGAAGAATTGCGTGTTTCGTCGTATGAAGCCAAGAATCGCAAAGCCCTTAGCTGTTGTAGTCAATATGCTGCAAGAAAGTGAACTTGGTGTCTGAAATTATGCCAAGGTCCTTGACGATGGAATTGCGGCTTGAAGTAGTCGATGACATTTTGTACTCGAAGTTCAAAGGTTAACGTTTACGAGTGAAAGATATGGCACTACATTTGGAAATATTAGGAGCCATACCATTCTGATGACACCACGTTAGAATTGAATCGATGTCTTTTTGGAGAGCACAGCAGTCAACTAGTGAAGCTATGGTACGAAAAATTTTTAGATCGTCAGCGTACAACAACTTCTCCGATTCAATGATAGCGCATAGATCGTTGACAAAAAGAACGAAGATCAAAGGTCCCAGATGACTTCCTTGTGGAACTCCAGAAGTGATTCGAAAAGGCGTCGAATTCACGTTGTTTAGTCGTACGTAAGCAGTCCGGTCTACGAGATAAGAGTTCATCCATTTGCAAAGCCAATCAGGTAGTCCTATCCGACGCATTTTTTCGATGACAAATTTGTGCGGTACTCTGTCAAAAGCCTTGCTCAAGTCTACATAAACTGCATCGACTTGTTGACGTTTATCCAGCCTAGTAACCAACTTCGAAACGTACTTCATAAAATTGGTGGCCGTAGATCTACGTGTCATGAATCCATGTTGATCTTCAGAAATACAGTGGTGCACCGATTGATAAAGTACGTCATAAACGATGCTCTCGAATACCTTAGGCAAACAGCTTAGAATTGAAATCCCTCGGTAGTTTTCCACTCGATGTGCGTCGCCGGATTTGAGGATTGGAGTGATCGATGCGATTTTCCATGCGGTGGGAAAAGTACCTTCCGTTAACGATTGGTTCAAAATTATCGAAATTGGTACGGATAACGGATCGGCGCATTTCTTAACCAGAATTGGAGAAATGCCATCTGGTCCAGGTCCTTTTGTTTCATCTAACGTAGACAGCTTCCGGAAGACGTCGTTCGAGGAGAAATTCAGCAGAGAAAGGTTGAAGTCACGATTCGGCAAGCTACTTAGGTATGATTCGCATAAAGGTGATGTGTTAGTGCTAAGAACACTCTGAAAGAATGTCGAGAATTGCATTGCAACAGCATTTGGAGTTTCGGCAGTTTCATCGTTGTATGTGGTCACCTGAGGTATACTCTGAGTACCCTTTCTTTGTCGAAAGTATGACCAAAAAGATAAGGAGTCGGTGCGAGCGTTATCCTGAATGCGATTGATGTAGTCACAGAAACTTGTCACGTGTAATGTGTTGTAGGCGCTCTCTAAGTCACGTACCTCAAGAGACACGGTCATATCATGGCCGTTGCGGAACCTTTTTCTCGCTTTCCTCAAACGATTGCGAAGGTTACGAAGTTCGGGGTTATAACGAAACACGAACAGTTAGAGGAGTTCGAAAAGTTGCAATGAGACGCACCGAACAACGTAAATCGGAAGTATGGTTAACTTGGAGGTTAACTCCTACTGACGCAGATCCTTTTGGGTCTTGGGTGCTTTAAGCAATACCTTTATCGGTTCAAGCTTATCAGCAGCTCAGAATGCCTCGATACGGGAAATCTGCAAAATATACTCTCTTTGCTTTGCTTTGCTCAACCAAACTTGACAAGCTAATGGAAGGTCTTGGGCCTCGTTTGATACCGCAATTCAAAAGCAACACGATCTTAGAATCACGGTATAACCCTAATCTGGGCTCATACGTGTAGTGGGACTTAAAAGGTCTCACGTACCCAGCTACGTTTTTTTTGCAGCAAAAGTAAGCGGAAATACCATTCGGGGTGGTCGGGACGGGATTCTAGCTTCGTAGTTTCTCAATCGGTTTCGTGTTTCTTATGCAGCTGCTCCAGCTTCTTGAGCTCCTTCCCCTCCAGGCGGTGCTTTTTTCCTGAAAAATTTAGACTCACTGCCTCTTCCGCTGTTGGTGATTTTCCACGTTTCGACGGGTGCTTCTTTGCACTACTGCCACCCGCTCATCTCCTACACTTCTCGTCGAGCCAGTCGTTCCATCGTTCCACATGCCCGATGACGTTCTCCGCTATGCTGTTGATCGCTATCTAGATGGTATCCCAACAGACCTAGAGAGGGGCTTCATCAAGGTCGCCTCTGCCGGGAGCGCTACTTCAAGCGATTGCACGTAGTCTACTTCGACCTCAGGTTGCTTGATTCGTGTGATATTTAACCGAGGTTGGCGTCGGTTTCGTATATTGTTCACTAGAATTTTAAGGCGCATCTTCACCATCACCAGATGAAACGTGTTGGATCCGTGATTGCGTTTGGTACGGTGATCTCAAGGTGCACTTTTGTGGAAGGCGGTGCTGGAAAAAGGTACTACCTACGGCCATTCGTTTGGAGGCTGCGAAATCTTTAAGTCTGAGGCCTATTTCGTTGGTCAGCGCGCTGAACCTTCCAACTGTCGGTTTGAATTCCTCCTCCTGGCCGACCTGAGCGTTAGAATCCCCATGACGATATTAGTATAATGTTTTGGGCAGCGGTCGTATTCACGCTACAGCACTTCCGAGGTGATGCTCCTCCAGCATACCTTCTGCAGCGCTACGAGGTCGAATTTGCGGCTCTTCAAATTGTTGGAGCACGTGAATTCTGCCCATGAAATTAAGAGATCGACAGTTCCATGTACCAAGTTACCAATCGCCGGCCCCTTTTCATGGCGTGGGTCTTTGCCGATTTCCATCCGAAATTTCTTGTTCATTGTTTGTTGCTTGTATTTTCTAACACCACTATCTCGCAGGAAGACCGTCGTGATGTTTTGAGTCCCGAACACCACTAAGACTCTGTGCACTTCGCACGCCATCCCTGACATGGAGAACAGACGCGTACAGAGCCCCCCGTACGGGTGCCCAGTTGTTTATCGTGCTTTGAGCAAGGTCATTCAATCATCAAAATATGTTCGAACATGCTGCACAATTTTTGTTTCAAATGGATACCAACTTTTTGTCGCCCAGTGCCCGATTTCCAATTTTCTCGTTCCTTTATTTCGGCAAGTGGTGTGGTATCCCACCGATATGAATGGTAGCAACTACACAGGTAAGTACGTGCGGAAGCATCCATGTGGCGACGCGGCTTAATTGTGCGGACCCGATTGTTTGGTTATTGAACTTTGCGGAATCGCTCGGTTTTACTGGTCCGGACAGGACGATCGTCGCGTCCGTTTGGCCAGCCATTTTCGGATCTCCCACGGGATTGCGACAACTGAAACGAAACGTGTGCGAAGGATGGATTGAATGGTGAGATGTTAATTAAATGGGGATGCATTGTGCAAACTTTTCCCCGGCATCGAATGGCCCCCCACAACACAGCACAATGAATGGCAATGGTGGTGCTGGTGCTGCCTGTACACGGTTGTTTATGTTTTACCGGGTAATATCCGGCTATGCATGTCGAATTCCACCTGGAATTTGACCGGGGTTAAAAACAAAAACAATTGTTGTACGGGCGATTTCCTTAAATTTAATCCGCCATGACCATTGTTGTTGGTAGAACTAGATCAATATCGAGTAAATTTGAATTGAACATGTTTTGAAAATGGTTGCTATTCGAGTTATATTTCCCGAGAAATGAAGAGTAAAAAAGACAAAATCACAATTAAATAATAAATTTTGCATAGCAACGTGAAATTTTTCATACAGACATGATGTATATGTACCTATAAAATAAAGTAAAAAAGTTATTGGTTCCTATTTTATTTGCTTCAAACGATTTTTCATTTATTTCTAATTTTTTTCATTTATTTTTCACTACTCTTGAAATTCAAATTAAAGCGTCAAGTCCCAGCAGGAGGCACTCAGAGACAAGCTTGTTTAGCGCTTCTCGAGTACCACCAGCAGCAGCAGCAGAAGCATCTTTCAGGACAAACATCATTTCACTATTTTGCTGTATGAATTAAAAATTCCATTACGCTAAATTCAAAAGGAGTGCTGCTAGTGAAAAGGTTGTTTAACACCACTCCTCATGACCGTTACTGGGCCGGCCATTTGATGAGTTTCCCGCTGCTGCCTGTCTGTTGATGAGAAGGTATGTTGAATGGAGTTTTTAGTGAAAAGGCTTTCAACCACTCGAAAGAGTCGAAAAAAAACATAGGCCAGCCAAATGATTTCGTGTTTGCTTCTGTTTTTTTGGATAAGCTTTGGAACATTTAAATATGGCATTGAATAATCAGCAGAGAAAGAGTTCCTCATCAAAGAAAATGTTTTGAAAAGCATCGATCGATGAAAGATAACAAACTAGTGAAAAACGTCATTCGAGCGTGAAGAGAGTTAATCAGACCATGCATTTCCATGAATGGGTTAGGAACCAGCAAACAATTTTGAAAATTTATACTATCGTATTTGCTTCTATCACTTCAAAGATGTTACGACTTTTTCATGTGCATTAAGATTGTTTTCATGTTTGCGGATTTAGGCTTCATTTTTCCTGGAATTCTTGCTGACAGCGGTACAAAATTCGAAATTCTCTATTGTGTTAGACTCCGAAAGATCCCACTTCCCTGCGCTAGCTCAACAGGGGAATAAACTGGATGGTTCTCGAGGAGGAATCACAACAACAGAAACATTTAGGTTTATGGGCGGACTTCTAACCAAAAACAATACGACATGATATTTACAAAAACGATTAAACTTAATGTTTGATTTACGGAATGCACTCAATTAACGTCACTACAATTTGGATGTTAGGGACCATACAATAATTGGGGGTGGATTGATAATTTAGCACTTTGTGCTTTCAAAAAGTGATTATAATCGTAATTAAATTTAAGTAATTTATTTTTATATGGGGTTTTGTACTTGCGCTTTTTTTTTTACTGTTCTGGATCTCGTTGCGGCCGTTACTGCGATGGTCGACTCGGACTGCCGTAGCTGGTATTGGAAAGAATATTCCGGCGACAACTCGGCCTTTTGGGCGTAGACCTTGTTTCTTAGTAGGACCGGGGAGTGGTAATGGTGCACTTTAAGTTCCACGCGAGTGACTCACCAATCGAGAGGGCACTAACGAAAGCGGTCGGCGAATGGACTCCCAGGCGTGCCTCCACCAGGCCTCACCACTGCCACCGTGCCACCGTGCGTAAAGGGCACTTTAACACAGCACGACCTTTTGCACTCGCGGAACACCGGTGACTTTTTCTGGGCAATGGTGATATCGGCACTGGGAAGAACAAATGTCCTGGGAATCACTACACTCGGCCACACTCGACCGACCAGCTAGGAATTAACTGCGTGTAGTCGTCTAGCTGGTCGTTGTTTTTTTTACAAATTAACGGAAGGGGGTCTGTGCCACCCAATTTCGTCGGAAACGTCGCTGTCGCTATTCTCACTCCACCCGGACCGGAACTATCATTTGATAGAATAAGCCACGAGCTGCGGGCGCAGCGCTTATTTATAATTTTTTTCTCTATGTCTCCCTTTCCTTGTTACTTCCCGTGGATGGTGTTGTTGTCCCCTTCGTTGAACATCAGGCACACGAACGCTTCACAACTATTTACAAAACATGGCTGGTGTCGGACTTACAAACGGTTATAGGTACATCTATATATATCTTGTGCATTCCAAACAAATTTCCTAACAAGTTTTAATGTACAGCAAAATTACAACAACAAAAAACTAAGTAAATGTAATAAAAAATATTTAACGAAAATGTACAAAAAAAAACAAAATAAATAAATAAATAAATAAATAAATAAATAAATAAATAAATAAATTAATAATTGCTAAACAAAACAAACGCGAATTGACACCAGCCTTATGCTGCTAAAAACAGGAAAAGATATCACTCAAACATAAAATCACAGAGTCTGACATCTTGTCCTATTTTTAGACATTTAATAACAATAAAAGAAGTACAATATTTACAGAATAACATCCAAATTGGCCCAAAAACCAAGATGTTATTGTAACCCATCAAATGGATGGTTACAATCTTCCCGGAGGCGGGGTGAAAAAAACCCGAGGACCAATGCGCGACTAAATGCAAGCACTTCGCCTGCCGTGGTTCCCTTAGCCTTAAAATCGCAAAATATTCTAGGGTAATTGAGTCATCCAACCAGAGGAATCTTCCCATGTCGTCGATTCTTATGCCGGGTCACCATACACACCATGTGTAATCGCCTTAGCAAACGCGGCTCCCTTAGCAAAAGAATCGCAACATATTCTAGGGTAATTGGGTCATCATTGAAGAGGAATCTTCCCATCTCGTCGATTTTAAGGCCGGGTCACTGAACACGGCTGCAAAGGTCCTATCTCGAACGAGGGTTTTTTTCCTTGGGTGCTCCGCTGATTCACTTCCCAGAAATGTAACGAAACATCCTGCCAGCCATTGTGAAGTGAAAGTGCAAGCACTTCACTTACCGTGGCTCCCTTAGTCTTAAAATCGCAAAATATTCTAGGGTAATTGAGTCATCCAACCAGAGGAATCTTCCCATGTCGCCGATTCTAATGCCGGGTCACCATACACGGCATGTGTGAGCGTCGCACATATCGTGGCTCCCATAGCATTAGCATCGCTACATATTCTAGGGTAATTGGGTCATCATTGCAGAGGAATCTTCCCATTTCGCCGATTTTAAGACCGGGTCACAAAACACGGTAACAATGACTGAAGGATTTTTCCTAAAGACGCCAATTTCTATTCGTTCCTCAACGGAGACTTCCCGAAGAGTCAAAACCAAAATACAGTTCTCCATCTGCCCAAAACGCAAGTCCATTAAAGAAGTTTCCTAGCATAAATAGCAGTTTTTTTTTCAGAAATTATTTTATCCTTCTTTCAATCCTCTTATCCATCGAGTTCTCCCGCTCCAAAAATGTTCACTTTTCATTCACTGTTTTATTTGCACCCCAAGACTCTTAGAAAATGATGAGACCAAAATTAACTATACACCTCTTGCTGCATTTTATTTTATTATTATTATTATTATATATATATATATATATATATATATATATATATATATATATATATATATATATATATATATATATATATATATATATATATATATATATATATATATATATATATATATATATATATATATATTTTTTATTTTATCTTTCTAACATTTTCACTAATTCCTTAGATTTTCACACATTTCCTAACCTAAAACATAAGCCCCTTGATTTCGTTTCAATTGAAACTAAAAGGGTAATTTATTCAAGAATAAGCATCTCGTACGGAGTTTCTTCTATCGCTCAATTTGAGAGTAAAACTGTGAAACTACGCAGAATTGGCGGATCTTGATAACAAAACACTAACAAAATACCTCACAATATCCAAGAGTGGATAACTTTATTGTCGATATCCCAGAATAAAGGTGATTGAAAACAACTGATGTTTCTGTAGCTATCTCTCCACATATTAGAAACGTCCCCTATAAGAAATCAGGCTGGTTTGATGTGTTTTGCTGGCCACACTCCTAGATTTTTACCTTGGAAGTCTTCTAATTCGTAGGATGAAGAGCCCAATACCGCTTTTATACGACAGGGAAGGAATTGAGAACCGTATTTTGCGTTGTAATTTTCTACGGCGTTCGAAAGTTTCATGTTTTTCCGGTAAACTAACTCTCCGATTTTAAAAGGCTTAGTCGGGCGATGACGCAGATTATAAGTTTGCTGAGATTTTGAATACGCTTTGGCTAGATTCTTCTTAACCAAATCATAAATTTTCAAGTACATCTGTTTCCGTAATTCTTCACGATGGTCCGGAGTAATATTATCTCCGGCTCTTGCCAAACGATAATCAGTCCCTTTTTCAGAATATTCATGACCGTGAACAACGAAATATGGGGTGAAACCGGTCGGTGAGTGTACACTAGTATTGAGGATCATCTCTATTTCTGAAATTTTCGTATCCCATTGTTTTTGGTCCTCCTTAACGTACGTTCGGATCGCTGCATTAATCGTACGATTAACCCTCTCGACTGGATTCGCCTGTGAATGGTATCTTGAGTTCAACCAGTGTGAAATCTTGAAATAGTCCAGAAGTGTTTTGAATTCCTTGGAGAGAAAACTAGCTCCGTTATCGGTAATAATAATCTCTGGAACAGAGTGTTTCAAAAACCACTGATCCTTCAAGATAGCACACATGGATGAACTCGAGATTTTCTTCACAGGCTGAATCATAACCCATTTTGAAAAATAATCCGAAACAACTAGCAAATATTGATTTCCTTTACGGCTACGAGGGAGAGGGCCCACAAAATCCACAGAAATCATTTGCCAGGGTCTATCAGCCAACTTTTGTTTGCCCATTTCTGGTACCGTTGCAACGTGCGAAGGTTTAACTTCTTTGCAGGTGGTACATCGTCGAACGAATGATCGTATTTCAGTAGCCATACGAGGCCAATAGTACCGTTGTCGAATTCGCGCAAGAGTCCTTTCGTATCCTGGATGGAAGGCAGTATCATGTGATTCCTGGATTATTCTTGGTATGTCTGATGCTCTAGGAACTAGTTTCCATTCAAAATTTACATCATGCGGAAAGTCAGGAATCGAGATGAACTTAAAGAGCTGATCATTCTCCACTCTGAAATCAACATACTTGTCAGGTTCACTCTCTACTTTGTGCAGCATGGAATCGTACCACGTTGCAGGTTGAGTTCCAATTGCAGCAACGCTACGAGAAAGTGCATCCGGAACGACGTTTTCTTTGCCTTTCCGGTGCACTATTTTCATGTCATATTGTTGCAAATTGAGTGCCCAACGACTGCAACGTGATCCGACCTTCCATTTTGCATTAAGTATATGAGTTAATGCTGACGAGTCTGTGACCAAAGTGAAGTGATAGCCTTCAATATATCCCCTGAAAGCATCTATTGCCAAAATGGCAGCTAGAGCTTCCTTTTCGGCTGCGTGATAGTTTTTTTGAGGGGTCGTTAGTTTATGCGAATAATACGCAATAACCCGCTCACCATCGTCTAGATGCTGAGTTAGGACCCCTGCTACTGCGACATCACTGGCATCAGTTTGAATCGTAAAGGGGCGGTCGAAATCTGGACTCGCTAGAATGGGTGAAGATACCAGAAGCTCCTTCAAACGCACAAAAGCTGCTTCGGCATCATCATTCCAGCGGATCAGTTTCGATTTTGTCTGAAGAAGGTCCGTGAGAGCGGCGGTTGTTCCGCTAAAGTCCGATATGAAGCGCCGGTAGTAGTTGGCCATCCCTAGGAAACGGCGGAGTTTGGTGACCGTAGTCGGACGCTCGTACTCAAGGATTGGTCTGACTTTTTCCGGATTCGTGCGTAGTCCATCCGTTCCTAGTAGATAGCCCAAAAATGGTACTTCCGACACCCCAAATTGAGACTTCTCACGATTGATGCTAAGATTGGCTTCGCGCAAACGACGGGCGATTTCCGAAAGAAGCTTCACGTGATGCTCGAATGTTTCTGTTACCACAACTATATCGTCTAAGTAAACAAAAACATTCGGTTCCAGTATACCGTGACCAAGAACGGTATCCATTAGTTTGGCTAAAGAAGCGGGGCTGTTTACTAATCCGAAGCACATACGAGTATACTGGAACAATCCTTTACCCTGCACACTGAAAGCAGTAAATCGTCGGGACCCAACGTCTAACGGAACTTGCAAAAAAGCTTCCGAAAGATCGATGGTTGACAAATACTTTGCTTTGGGCAACTGGCCCAAAATTCTCCCAGGGTGAGGTAGAGGATAAGCATCACGCACAGTTCTTTCATTAATCTTCCGAGCATCTAGACAAAGCCGAACCTTATTCGGTTTGATAACCGGAACACAGTTGAGGGACCAATCTGAATTACTTCGTTCAATGATGCCAGCCTCCAGTAAACGATTCAATTCCACTGCGACCAATGCCTGCGTTTTAGGCGACATCACATATGGAAATTGGCGCACTGGAGGTTTGTGTTTCCATTCTTCACTCAGCACTATTCGATGGCAGGCAAGGGGGGTTGTGGTAAGCTTACCCGGTTCTGCTGCGAGAAATTCGAATTTTATTTTCTCCAGAGTGGCTTCTTCAGCCGAAGATAAAGCTAATTGTGAACTGGGAACATCGATAACAGATGCACTAACATTCGGCTCGACGAACATAGTCGGCTTAATTTTAAACTTTTCCCAAAAATCCATCCCGCAGATAAAATCAATTGAAAGATTGACTACTACTAGAGTGGTAATGATCATTTTATGCCCGTCAAAGCAAACAGGAAGATCAGCTTTACCCCGTATCTCTAGTGTATTGCCGCTAGCTGAGCGAAGCTCCAAACGTCTGTTTAATGGATTCACCCGGTCATGTCGCAATTGCCGAAATAATTTTTCACTTATTAGTGAATAATTGCTACCACTATCCAGTAAAGCTCGTATAGAAAAGTCGTGTATATGAATGTTCGCAAATGGGCGGTTGTCGTTGGGAAAAGGGTAAGAAATATGGCAAATTTCGGTTTCATAATCGCGATCAAGTGCTGTTTCCCAAAACCAACAATCATTATTTGGTTTGGACGAATCTGTTAAATATTGACTTACGCCTGGCGTCTCTGCGAATCGCGGTTTTGATTCGCAGTAGCGTAGTTTTTTATGCAGTAGGGGCAGTATTCTGTAGGGAACCCTCGAAGTCCACATTTGAAACATACTACCGTTCGTGGTTGCCTGCACATGGCCGCATGATGCCCATCACGATCACAATTGTAGCATCGACTTGCTGGTGGAGGTTTGTGATTACTCACCACCATATCCAGCGTCAAGTGTGGATTAGAAGAAGCGCCCGATGGGCCTGCAACCGGCAGAGATTTTGTTGATGGTGATGTATTTTGTGAGAGGCTTGCTTGTGACTTTGGATAATTCCCTTTTTCGACAGATGAACTATTGCGGTTGGAGGAATTTTGTTGGTTACGCTGATTTATCGCTGCTGATAATTCAGTGAGTGGTGACAACTGCTGTTGTTTGGGTTTTTTTTTTTACTTTGCTCCTGAGATTGTTCTTCGATCGCATGAACTGTTTTTTCTGGCCCAAACACTTTATTATAGGCCGAGAAGTTCAACGCGTCAAGTTTTTGAGCGGCTGTTACTAGTGACTCCAAGTTGAGGATTGGAACAAAAGCCATCTGCTTTTTGTAGTCCATCCGCATATTCTGCTGGAGGATTTGTATTTTTTCATATTCGGGGATAGAAACACTCATGGTACGAATCAGTTTTTCAACTTCGGTATAAAATTCAAAAAAAGATTCATGTTGTTTTTGGCGCCTCTGATAAATTTTCATTTTTATCAGGGCATCCAGATCTGGGTGCATGTAAGTTCTTTTGAGTTCAAAAACCAAGTGAGCCCAATTGAGTAGCCGGCCCATAGATCGCTGGGTCATGTACCATTTCAAGGCTGACCCCGTGAACAGATGCACAGCTGATTCGAAAAGTTCTTGCTCCGATACACGTTCAGAAAACGATAAAGCATGAATCAATTCGAGAAATTCATTCAACTGTAGCCCTTGATCTTCACCATCATACTTTCTAATGTTCCATTTGGAAACAGGCAAAGAGTGTCGAGGTTGTATTTGTTGAAATGGATACATAAGGGGATAACCGGGGTATGGATTCGAGTTGTATTGCAACGGTTGTGAGGATCTATTATAATTGAGATGTGGTTTTGAACTGGAATTAGGGTTACCAAACGGTTGTTGTAGGTTTACTTCTGGAAAGGGATAATTGTGTTGCGAATGTAAAGAGGGTTGCTGAAAGGAAAGTTGATGAATGGAATTATGAGGTTGAGAATGAATTGAAAAATTTTGTGCTTTATTTTGAAATTCAAATTGGTTCGGGAGGGTTTGAACTACTCGATTTTGATTATTGCCTGTGAAGCTATTCGCTTCCGTATTAAAAGGGGGAACTAGGGGCTGTGGAGGTAAGAACGAATTGTTAGCATTGATAATTGGAAAGTTTGGGTGTGCATAATTATGAATGACTCTTTCAGTATTTGAAAAATTACTTGTAAGATTTTGAGAGCTTGATTGTGTGGGCAGTGGATTAGAATGATGAGAAACCATTTCCTCCAGATTTGACACATTCAACTCATCTAAACCTGTCTGTGTTCCCGCATCTTTCCCCTCCCTACGTCTAGTCAACTCTGCTTCTAGGCCAAGAATCCTCGTCTGAAGACTGTGAATCCATTCCAAATCATCTTGATTTAAGTTTGACGAACTTCGGTTCGGAACAGAATTCGATGTATCATTTGGAATGTAATTTGACATACGGTTGGTGTTGGTGGGGTTTGCCGAGTCTACAGTTTCTGGGGTATCGTTATTTTCTGCTGGCTGGATCGACAACGTTTGTTGTTCTTGATCCGTTGGCTCTGAGAAGAGTTCCAACAAATGAACAATTTCTACCAATCTATTTTGCAGGTTTGTATGGAGATTGGGAGAACCACGGGATGAACATAACAGGGCCGCAATCCTTGTACCAATGTGGGTAAGACGGGTTAGGTAGATTTTTTTTTCGGTTGCTTCCAGAGTGTGAGATAAACGGTTTTTTATTTCAACAAACTTACTATCACAAATTCCGCGTTCAATTTCCGGATCACTCTTCCCATTTAAACTAGAAAATTGTATTCCTGATTCTTTTTCTATTTTTATTGCATCGCGTAAGCATTTTCGTTTGCGGTTTAGATCTAAGCCGAACAAGATTACGTCCCTGGATTCCAGTTCGTGATCCAGTTCATCATCCAAAAGGAGATCAACTCTCATTGCCTGGTATCGTTTTATTAAACAAGCTACTGCTTGGTTGAAACTAAGTTCCGTCATGATTGATCTAAACTGCCAATATTCTGGATATATCGTGGACAAAATTTGAGATTTGACAAAATAAATAACGAGAGTGCACAATTAAACAAGCAACAATTTTTTTCCAGCAAAAGAGATGTATTGAGCCAATAAGTTCTTAAAATTTTGCTTTGGTTCAGTGAGTGAAAAGTGGCAAATTTAGTTCGGCGAACTGCTTGGGAAGACAGTAAAGCATTGGTTGTAGTTGATCATCATTTACCTCAATCTATACTATTTCACTTCTATAATTTTCTTTTGAATTGGACATCCGTTGAACTTTCTTTTAGTGACAACGCGATTTTAATTTGTTAAAATAACGAATTCCTCCACGAGACCAATAAAAAAAAGGGATTTGCTTTTGGTCTGGAAAGCAGATCACTTTTTTCTATTAACAAGATATTTTACATTGGGCGCCAATTGTTAGACTCCGAAAGATCCCACTTCCCTGCGCTAGCTCAACAGGGGAATAAACTGGATGGTTCTCGAGGAGGAATCACAACAACAGAAACATTTAGGTTTATGGGCGGACTTCTAACCAAAAACAATACGACATGATATTTACAAAAACGATTAAACTTAATGTTTGATTTACGGAATGCACTCAATTAACGTCACTACAATTTGGATGTTAGGGACCATACAATAATTGGGGGTGGATTGATAATTTAGCACTTTGTGCTTTCAAAAAGTGATTATAATCGTAATTAAATTTAAGTAATTTATTTTTATATGGGGTTTTGTACTTGCGCTTTTTTTTTTACTGTTCTGGATCTCGTTGCGGCCGTTACTGCGATGGTCGACTCGTTGGGGGACACCTTTTGGGAACCACGGAACGGGATTCGGGAACAGGACTGCCGTAGCTGGTATTGGAAAGAATATTCCGGCGACAACTCGGCCTTTTGGGCGTAGGCCTTGTTTCTTAGTAGGTCCGGGGAGTGGTAATGGTGCACTTTAAGTTCCACGCGAGTGACTCACCAATCGAGAGGGCACTAACGAAAGCGGTCGGCGAATGGACTCCCAGGCGTGCCTCCACCAGGCCTCACCACTGCCACCGTGCCTCAAGGGGGTTGTAGCGTAAAGGGCACTTTAACACAGCACGACCTTTTGCACTCGCGGAACACCGGTGACTTTTTCTGGGCAATGGTGATATCGGCACTGGGAAGAACAAATGTCCTGGGAATCACTACACTCGGCCACACTCGACCGACCAGCTAGGAATTAACTGCGTGTAGTCGTCTAGCTGGTCGTTGTTTTTTTTACAAATTAACGGAAGGGGGTCTGTGCCACCCAATTTCGTCGGAAACGTCGCTGTCGCTATTCTCACTCCACCCGGACCGGAACTATCATTTGATAGAATAAGCCACGAGCTGCGGGCGCAGCGCTTATTTATAATTTTTTTCTCTATGTCTCCCTTTCCTTGTTACTTCCCGTGGATGGTGTTGTTGTCCCCTTCGTTGAACATCAGGCACACGAACGCTTCACAACTATTTACAAAACATGGCTGGTGTCGGACTTACAAACGGTTATAGGTACATCTATATATATCTTGTGCATTCCAAACAAATTTCCTAACAAGTTTTAATGTACAGCAAAATTACAACAACAAAAAACTAAGTAAATGTAATAAAAAATATTTAACGAAAATGTACAAAAAAAAACAAAATAAATAAATAAATAAATAAATAAATAAATAAATAAATAAATAAATTAATAATTGCTAAACAAAACAAACGCGAATTGACACCAGCCTTATGCTGCTAAAAACAGGAAAAGATATCACTCAAACATAAAATCACAGAGTCTGACATCTTGTCCTATTTTTAGACATTTGATAACAATAAAAGAAGTACAATATTTACAGAATAACATCCAAATTGGCCCAAAAACCAAGATGTTATTGTAACCCATCAAATGGATGGTTACAATTGAAGAAAGTTTATCATAAACTTACAAAAAACTTTCTAAAAAAAATGCGGGAAAAGACACCGATAAAGCTGATAAGCAATTGAAATTGATTTAAAGCACTTTACTTTTGAATTTTTTTCTATGTATAATAGACTAATTCGGTTAGAGGTCATTTTTGAATTTCTCAAATCCTGGGGCTGAAAAGCTTCGGTTTGGTTTGAAACTTATCCATGATTTTTTAAGTATCGTTTACATTTGAACTTTGAGGTTTGCATGAAAAAATTGAATATTTTGTACTGAAAAATCAACAACGTTTTTGTTTCTTCTGTGGAACCGAACCTGCCTATGGTTTTTGTGCCAATTTACAAATTCTCCAAAACAAATTTTCTGCTGAACAACTTTGTCCAAGGTATTAACTTATAAGGCAAAAAAGTTATAAGCTGTTTAACAGGGGTATGTCTTTTGTAATTGATAAACAATAAATTCAATTGACATCACTGCTAGGTGCCTAGAGATGTATTGCATGACTACCTTTCATACAATGCTTTGTGAGGCACAAGCAGTGATGTCAATTTAATTAATTGTTAATCAATGCTAAACACAACAGCGAATAACTCTTTTGTGTAATAAGACACTAAGTTAATGTCTTCGAAAAAGTTGCTCAGCGAAAAATTTCCTTTAAAAAAATTATTGGCGCAAATACCATAAGCAGACTCGGTTCCACAGAACAAACAAAAATGATGTTGATTTTTCAGTACAAAATATTCAATTTTTTCATACAAACCTAAGAGTTCAAATTCTGAAAAAAATCGTGGATAAGGTTTGAACCAAAACAATGCTATTTAGACCCCAGGATTTGAGAAATTCAAAAATTTCCCCAAATCGACTCAGTCTAATTTATAATCTTTCTCCACGCAGCAATTTTTTAATCATCCATCTGTCTACTCTTGTGAATCAATTATTTTTCAAAAATCGAGTTTTTATGTATATGCGAAAAGTGGTAAATCAAGTTTTTGCACTATCCAAAAATTACAGAAAGCATACAAAAAAAAACTTTGATATCATCCTTAACCTTTTAAAGCTATTCGCAATATTTATATCCTTTTCGATGAAACTCGACCTGTTACACTAGTTCAAAACTTGAGAATAAAGATAAAATCGGTATGAATTTCCAGATATTAAGAAGCTGGTTGAGAAAGAAAAAAGGTCCTAATAATAATTTTTTTTTTCAAATACTGATAACTTTTGACAACTTTGCTTAATTGAAGTGTTTCATTGATTTTTTTAATTCTCAAGAAAACATCTATCCGACGGTGTATAAATATGTCGGGGTCAAAGGAAAGTTTTTATATATCGATATATCGGTAGAAAAAATTATACTAAAATCCGTGCTTATTCCAACAAAATTCGGGCAACCGGGCCGAACCGAACTTTCCTCAAATTTCGTGTCAAATATTCGGGAATGTATCAAATATCTAAATTATGTGTCTCGAAAATGAGATAAAAAACTAAACAGCAATCTTTGGCTATGCTTGTACGCACACAGAACAAAAACTCAAATTTTCTGACTTTTTGATACTATACGTTAAAACCACAATGGAAATTAGTAGCTTTAGGTTGCAATTTTTGCATGATGTCTCCCCGACAAGATTTTTATGGCAAAATTATACCTAATTTTGCTTTCATGCCTTGAAAGTAAAATTTGCAAATATGTGCTAACTTTTCATATTCGGATACCTAGATTATCCCAAGTGTAGGTTTCACCGAAACCCTTATGATGCCTTGTTTAGCCAACCGTTTCAAAACGAGCACTTTTGATGCCACTAAAAGGTATAATATACTGCTAAAACTATAAGCATCGTTATTTTTTCGAGATTCCTCTTAAAAAAGGATGCCTAAACGAGTTATCAAAAAGCTTTTATTGAAAGTAGAACTTTTTAAAACTTTGCTATTATCGTATGAATAATTGGATCAAATTTTATGTATTCCTCCACAAAATCATGTTATATTTTTACACTATTGAAAACGATATTTTTGACTGAACATTTCAATTCATATTTTGCGGAATTTTGGTCTGGGAAATAAATTGCAATTATAATTGACTATTAACAATTAATTGCATTCAATTTAAATCGAAATTTGGAAATCTGGATGAACCTCAATTAAGAATAAATACTCAATTGAAAACGAAGTTGGTTTCACTGTAAACCGTAATCCAGGGTAATATTGATCCCTTTTTTTCAATATTTTTCGATTATTTTTCCCGTTAAGGGGAATGTGGCATGTTTCTTATTTTTAATATCAGTACTGGACTCCTATGAACGAAAAACATGGTTGCTGAAATTTATTGGACTACTTTAAATTTGATTAAAAATCGATTTCGTCGCTGTTCAGGAATTGATGCTTTGGAGTAACATTGATCAGTCTTCATTTTGCCGGTTTCAACGAGATTTCTTGATTATTAAGGCTACAAAACACCTTCATAATTATTAACAAAGTCTAATTTATCAATTTTACCATGCGTTTTTACGTTTTCTTTAAAAAACATTTATAATCGAAAAAAAACTATGATGCTGCATACATCTAGGGGCAAAAATTATAATAATTGCTAAATAGTTTAAGCTCCAAAATAGAAAAAAAAATTTACCTTCACACATTCCTCTAGGCCCTCCCATTATTCCCATTTTCATTTTTTCTTCAAAGTTTATCATTTGATAGGATTCCCATCCATTTATCCAATAAGGGCTTATTCTTGGAAAATGCACTTACTTTTTAAATATCAAAAATTTATCATTAAATAACTTTGAAAATAGCACTATCACTTTACATATACAAAGAATAAAAGTTTTTCTTCCACATTCAACCACTCTTTTGCATCTTAATACTTTTTGTTATCATCAGAATACTTTTTGTTATCATCAGGAGAGCTGTTTGTTTGCGAGCCTTGGAAAAAAATAGATATATTAAGATTTTGATATCACAATTTTACTAACAGAAAACAATTTAAAATACTATCCAAGTATTGTCTTTCTAATACTCAATTTATAGGCTTTCAAACGTAGTAAACAGTTTTCAATATTCAAACTATAGACTTAGTTTTTGATGATAATGTGGAAAAACTTATTGATGGTCAAAGTTACCCCGATTTACGGTACTTCATTCTAAGTCATCAACTGATTCTTATTTCCAGACAAAATAACAAAAACAAAAATCTTGGATGGATTCGAAATTGCTGACAGTCCTCAATTTCATTTAATAGAAATTTGATTCACGAAACAAAATGAAACTGTTAACTATTAACGTAGCGGTTCGATGAAACTTCTCAAACAGCATTTTGTAGAAATTAAACTAATCTCCCGAGCGTTATTTATAATTTAACTTATTCTATTGTTTACTACCTAATAAAATTTCATACTAGCTTATCCTTCGAGACCAATCCTTTATCATCATTTGGAAAGCTATTTTGACAGATGTAAATTATTTTTACATATCAAAAAATTTATATTTATAAAAAAAATATTTTATTTTTACTGTACAACCAAAACCGACCTCATTTTGTAGTTTGTCCCAAGAAACCAACAAGTACAAGATTTCGGCTCAATCGGACTTGATTTAGGGATGCCTCAAAGATCAAAGTTTCGATTCTTTACCTAAGAAAATCATCAAAGGAAAATAAAAATTTTAATGAATATATTATCGGCAAATCATTCCAGTTTCTAACAAAAATTTATTTTAATCCTACTATAACCGAAAACTATAACCGTAATTAATGTGTGTTACTTGATTTATAGGCCCTATCGGTGAAAAGTGATGTCCTTTTTTAGTAGGAACATATTGAGAGTTTGAAAATCATTATCTCCCCACTGAAGTTAGGTTCTACTGATTATCCGTAACTAGCTTACGATCTCTAACTAGGGGGGTAAGGGGGTTTCCAAAAATCTTACGTAAGAAATTTTACATTGATAATTTGTCACACACAGCCTTTTGAAACCATATTACTCAGGGTTTTTTTTTCTCACTATCTCTTTATTGGTTATTTTTTATGTTATGTTATTTATCTTTTATTGTCTTTAAAATATTAAAAAAAATTGCTCGTACTTTAAAAATGGACAAGATCGACCTCGCGGCTTTTAGAAATTTTAATTTGCAAAAAAAATGCCTTTCAAAAATAGCTAACATATATAAAAAGTTCCACTAGAACATTTTAAATCATCAATTGGTAGTATTATTTAAATTTGAATTTAATTTATTTCCGAAATTGGCAAATCGCCCAACAAGTAATCCAAACACTCAAAAATTTCTAATTATTAAGGGTGATACGGTCAAAATTTGGTCAATATCAACTTGACGTATTTCTTTCAATTTTTGCATTTAAAAACCTGTACACCCCTCATTTTGAAGGTGTGTGTGTGTAGAATTTTGCTCCTATTTTGATTTTGGAATTCACTCTTCAGTCAAAATGCCGTCCAAGGAAGAAGAGCAGCGTATCAAAATTTCGCTCGCGCATCGCGAAAATCCAAGCTACTCGCACGCAAAGCTGGCAAAATCGCTGAAAGTTGTCAAATCAACCGTTACAAATGTAATTAAAGTGTTTGGGGAACGTTTGTCGACAGCCAAGAAGTCTGGATCGGGGGGAAATCGAAAACCGGAAGCCGCTGAGACGACAAAGAGAGTTGCCGGTAGTTTCAAGCGAAACCCTAAACTCTCTCTCCGAGATACCGCAAATAAACTGGATGTATCGTCTACAACCGTGCATCGAGCTAAAAAACGAGCCGAACTACCGACTTACAAGAAGGTAGTGACTCCAAATCGCGATGATAAACAAAATACGACGGCCAAAGCGCGATCCCGGAGGCTGAACACGACGATGCTGACGAAGTTTGACTGCGTGGTAATGGACGACGAAAGCTACGTCAAAGCCGACTACAAGCAGCTTCCGGGACAGGAGTTTTATACGGCAAAAGGAAGCGGAAAGGTAGCAGATATTTTCATAGCTTCCGGGACTGTAAACCAAGAAATTTACGTGAAAGAGTGTTTGAATAAACGTCTGCTGCCTTTCCTGAAGAAACACGGTTGTTCCGTACTGTTTTGGCCGGATTTGGCATCTTGCCATTACGGTAAAAAGGCCATGGTTCGCCGCCAACAACGTGCAGGCGGTTCCCAAGGACAAGAACCCTCCCAACACGCCAGACGCCAATTGAGAAATACTGGGCTATTGTCAAGCGGAACCTAATGAAGACCAAAAAACTACTAAGGACGAGCACTGCAGTTCAAGGCAAACTGGCTTTCTGTGGCGAAGAAGGTGGACAAGGTGGCTGTACAAAATCTGATGGCAGGGGTTAAGCGTAAGGCCCGGCAATTCGGATAAGGAAAAGCGGAAGCCTAACTGAATATTTTTCCTGAATTTTATACTTATTAAACTTGAAAAAGAAATTTAATTTGATTTTTAACATAAACGATTTCACCGATTTACACGCGTTTTCCCTTGATCAAATTTTGACCGTATCACCCTTTACAGGTGATTAATTTTAGAGGTTGCAGTTTTCAGTGACACGTGATAGTGAAAATTTTTTCTGTGTGTGATAAAAAAAGCTTCTAATAAAATTCTACCTTCTCATAATCACCCCATTGAAATTATGTGCTACTAATTATGAATATCCGTAACTAGCCCTGATTAAACAGAACTCAAACTAAACAAAAAAAAAGGTCTTACAAAATAACTAGGTAGGAACATACCAAATATTTGACTTCAGTACGTTTTTCATTTTTTGCTTCATGATCAGTGGTGCTGACTGAAAGTTCAAAGCCTTTCGATGTAGGAAACCCTTTCGGTAGTTTGAGCCTAAATTAATCATGACTAGGTTCAAAAAGACTAATTGAGGTTTTACCTTTTGTTCTCCACTTTCGCAGGACGATTCACTGTTGGATGACATCCCACCACCCCCACCTCCAGTTCACCGGAGGCCCTCGTACGGCTACAGCTGCATCTCGCAACCGGCTAATGAATCTGTCGGCCTGGTCGGTCTTCACTCGGACGGGTTGGCCAACGATCTGACCTCGACGATGACCGGCGGCGGTGGCGTTAGCAACAACAATGGCATCATTAATAACTATCCCTCGAATCAACCGGACTTGTTTAATTTCGCATCAGCTACCGGCGGCTGTGGGCCGAACAATAATGGCGTAGGTGGGCAAACGGCCAACGGATTTGGGACAACGCTTAAGTCGACACTGAAAAATAAATCAACGACCAGAACGTTGACCAATGCTGATGCTGTCATGGTGGCAAACTCCGGTATCGGGACAAACACCGTCGATGGCAGCAAAGCAAAATCCAAACTAAAGAAGAGTGGATCGAACTTTGACATAATGAATAATGGGCCAGCTTTTTCCGACGAGGGCGGGGGCGTCAATGGGTCAATTCCTGCAAAGCAATTTCCACCATACTACTTCGATGATAACTATCTTAATCACGGCCTACATCAGCACTTCTACTATCAGAATCCGGTAGATGGAAGCTTCCCAGTCAGTAGTGGTGGGGGAGGCGTCGGCGTCGGCGTCGTCGGGGCAGGAGGTGTGAAGAGCGATGCTGAAGGTCAATTGTACCTTTATCATCACGAGCCGGCCTCGTACATCCCGAACTATGACATTCTGAACCTTCCCTCGAAGTACAGCACAATCGGTCCGGGACACCCCATTGACACGACGGGAATCGGAGGTCTGACCGGAAGCATCGACTATGGCAACAAATATCATCACGCCAGCTCATGCAATCTAAATCAGTACAGCGGCTCGGGCGGCAAGAGTAATCTCATTAGCAGTCATCAGCACCACTTTTCGAACTCGATCAGCAACTTCAACTTTAATCCATCACAATATTTCGGAACCGGCGGGATAGACCATCAAACGGGGGCAACCATTCTGGGAGGCCCCGGGGGTGGATTACTGGGGGCTGATGGGTTTACTTCGACCATCAGTTTGAATGGGACGCCCAACAAACAGCAGCAGCAGCATCCGTGGAAACATCGGCAGTGCCCTAGCCGGGGATCCAGCAGCACCGGGTCCGGATCGTCCAGTGAGTCGATTTTGCTAATGCAACCAAATTGATTTTCAATTCGATAGTTTGGCTCTAAACATGACGCTGGAAGTTATCTTCTCAGTTCAAGCAATTACTGGTGATAAATCACGCAATTATGAGTCTAGTTCGAATAGTGTCATTGTACAAATTTCGTTTTGAAAGCTATCTCTTTTTCAGAGGGATTTGATTCAATGAAAAAAATTACATATCATTACCATTACACAAGTCTTCAAAGATAACCATTTCTGAGGTGCAAAATTTTACTAGCGTTAAGGCGCTGAATCCAGGGCATTTATTTGAATAAATTGTTATTTTTGTGGGTTAACATTTGAAAGTAGGTAATAATTCATTTTTTAATATGACCAGCAAAATGGAGGGAATTTAGACAGTCTTCGGACTTAGAAAATCCTAACGTTTCTGTTAAATTGAGCTCATCTAGCCCAAGATATTTTTAGATGGTATATTTTGTGAAGATAAAACTAATCAGAGACTTTAAAATAGCAAGCAATTTCTACAACATATTTTTAAATACCTATTTTTGTTCATTTCTTAGATAAGGTTAAAAGACACAGTGGCTCATAATTCGAGAAACTCGTTGACTCAGGAACCACAAAACAGAGAAAAAAACTGCGTTCGTTTGTGCTTCCATCAAAATGAACGTAAATCGGTGCGTTGTTTTTCACTTTGCCAATATTATTTTTTTTATTATTGCAATCCACAATTATCACCCTTTCGATTAGCCGCACTTTTTTGAGGAACGGTTTAACCTTTATCTAAACGCAAAATAGTCAACGAAATAAAAAAAATTCTACATTTCGAGCAAAAGTTGAAATCTATATTCTTCTAACATCAACTTGAAATTATTTTTTTTTACTCTACATAATTTTATATAACCGTAATTTTTTCAACGTACTAAAAATGAGTTTAAGGTACATGACCTTTGATTTGAAGTTTTGAATGGAAAAGTTTCTCGGATAGTATTACTTTTTTTCATGAAATTTTTTTTCTTGCTTTGCAATGATTCACATTTAAATTTATTTTTAAATAATTTTCTTGTTTTAACAAAATCTTGTTAAAAATATTTTACAGCTTATGACAAACCTGCAGGCATGGAACATCACTTTATATACTGTGTTTCCGGAAAAAAAACACTTGTTATGGAGTATTCATCAAATCTCTATAGTGAAATTATGCTTTTTAAAAGCGATAACTTGAAAACGCTCTTCGACGATGTGATTTCTTTCATTAAGTATTCTAAAAATTTTGTAAGTTCATTTCATCCAAACAATGTACTTCTTTATCTAGAACAGCTATGGAAAATCTAAATTTGTTCGTGTTTTTAGTTTTAAATTGTTTCACCATCTTTATGGCATTTGCGACTTTATATCTACGTTGCAGTTGGTGGAAAGCTTTTGAAAAACTTATCCGGTACAACTGTGTTCGATGTTTACTCTTGGGTTCGAACTCGGGGACATTGGCTCAGAGGCAACTGACTTGTCAACTGTGCTTTTATATAACAAGCCCGGTTGGGCTGTTGAAGCACAGTAGTTGAACCAATTGAAAAAGTATCTTCTTCTTTCTTCTAATATATAAAGATGAGTTGGGCTATATATGTTTGTATATATATATGCACCTTATACAAATCCACACCGCTTAACCGATCAGCTTGAAATTTGGTACAGTGATGTAAACGGACATGAGAAAGGTCGAGGTGATAGTTTTGAGCCCCTCTCACCTAAGAAAAGGGGCCCTTCCATACAACTTACGTTTTTATTCCCACGAACCAAAAGTCACCCATTTGTCAACCGAGTTTCGTTTCCTTTGGCTGGATTGTTTTCACCATCACCATGGGCCAGGCATTAGAAACGACTATCCAAAGTTCACATGTACTGGAAAGCAAATCAAAGCTTGCTGAGCAAAAAAAAATTTAAAGAAGAAATTTTGGCGGGTGTTTTTTCCTTCTACTGTTCAAAGCACGTGGTACCGGTGCGAGGCATTTGATTGCAATAATGAGCCTCCATTTGGAATTAAAAAAAACTACTCGCCTTTTAGAAATATTTTGAGAAGAACAATGATTGAGAATCTACTAGAATATGCAGTGTGTAAAGTATGGATACATTAATTCATGTTCATTATGAATTGACTTCTTTAGTTCTCTAGCTTTAAGGAACCATCCATTTTCATATTTTCAGAACTCCTCATAGGGAAACAATTAATAAAACTGAGGGTTGTAAGTTCAAGACTGCGATCTCAACACCTTGATTGCCGTGTAGGAATTTAATTTACAATAGGAATTAGCCAATTAACCGTTCATTTTATCCAAAAAATTAAAACAAATCCAACGCACGAGACTTTTAGTAATTGAATCTGAAGTTTTTAGTATTGTACAATTCAATTTCATTCGTAAACTTTTAAATTTTAAGTTATTATTGTTCATCGATTTGTTCAATTCCACCATCCAATTCTACCATTATAAGAGAACTTAAAAAGCACATTGAAAACATGCAGAGGAAGTCTTTTATAAGGTTTCAGCGGAAATCTATTTAGAAATTTCTAAGTACAAAATAAAACTAAAATGGGAATTCCATTCTACGGAGAGATCTTGAAAATTGGTCGTTAACATTTGTTTACAAGAAAAGATAAAAAAATGATATAATTTGATACAAAAAATGGTAATTCAACTCAAGCTTCCTGAAAAATGGTGGGTTTAAAATAAGGTTGCCAGAATTGCCGTATTGGGACCGGACAAATCCAGCCAATTTTATCAAAAAGCCTGGCCAAATCCAGCATTTGATTTCAAAATGTTCAAACCGATATCCTGGCAATATCCGGGCAAACTTGGTCAAAACCGCGGAATCATTCAGTAAAAATAACGAAAAATACAACAACAGCAGATTTTAAATTGTATATTAAGCTTCCAAACACGAGTCATGATTATTTCTAAAACTTGTCATTTAAAACTTCTTTTTGAACGTAAAAATGAAAAATTATAATAATTAAATCTCAGTTTATGTTACGTTTTAAAAATGATGTGATTAAATCTGTGCAAATCCGGGCTTTTTGCAACAATATACGGGAAACCGGGCCGGACCAGACTGACCTCAAATATTGAGTCAAATGTTCTAGCAGATCCGGATAAATCCGGACAACCTAGCAACCTTACATTGAAATGTTTTTCGTGATAGAATGTATAAACACTCAAGGGAAATTAGTTTAAATTTCTATTAGCAAACCTAAAAACTATTAGTTACTCAATAATATGAAAACGATAAACTTTGCTTATAATCCCAATTTAAACTAACAAAACTTACAAAGCTCACATGGCCAAACATGGTCCGATTTGTTATGATGATGAACAAAAAGCTTTCAAAACTTCAAAAAATCAAACGACTCATTTCAATTTATATTTTATGTGAACCCGAGCTAGGCCGGGTAAAATTAGCTAGTACATAATAATAATAAATTTAAACAAAATTTATAGAATTTGATCGCACAGGTGAATAACCACTAACCAGATGGAGTTTTTCAACGAAATACCTCATGAAACTCATAAAACTTAAATTCGATTGGTTTTACTAACCACTTGTTGTTGTAACTAAGAACATTTAAAAAAAAGCTAAACAACAATATTTTTCTTGAAATATCTTTTTTTAATTTTTCATGAAAATAAATAGTATTTTTGTTTTATCAATGTTTATCTTAATGGGGTTGAAAGTACAAGACATTTTGTTCAGAGGCCGTTAGGTCACTCTTTTTTTAAGTTCTCCATTTCGGTCTTATTTTGAATTCAACAAAGAAAAGAGTGTAGAAAAACGATAAGAAATATTTCTTCCTTTTTTCTCTAATTGACGTGATTTATCAAAAATTATAGTTTTTTTTTATTTAATTTACTTTTCAAAAAAAAAAATAAAACAAATCTTAGGTCAATCGATGCGAGGCATCAAATGACTCTAATAAATTTATGGTTCTTAATTCAATTCCGAAAAAATAATAATTAGCCATTCAGCCTTACCCAATCAAGGTTCCTGATTTTCAACTTGTATGAATACAACTTACTGCAACAATAAAAAAAAGCTTTTGTAACTTTTATTAAATATTTGGTGGCCTTTGTTCAAAGAAATGTTTATATAAAGCTTAGTTCTTTTAGAAATGGGACAGTTACGAATGCCTGTATCTCAAAAACCATTCTTTTGAACCAAATACTTTCTATGAAGAAAATGAAGGTAATGTTATGATATTTCATGAAAAAATTTGAAAAAAAATATTTACCGTTTTTTGTTAAAGAAATTTCTACTTTATTCTTGGTATCTCCCATTGGCCGGCGCACACTTTTTTCAGTCATGGTATTGATCAGTTTCTCCAACTTATACTTCGTAAAATCTATATTTTAGGTGGCTTCACCCTCCTTCTTCAATTTCTGATAATTTTTGGTCCAATACTTCTCTGGAAACTGGAAACTGGAAGCATTTAAGTGGATACAGTTGTTTCGAAATGAACAAATTTGATTATTTTTGACCACATTTTTGAACGTTTTTTTTTCGGTACCGGTTTTACAGCTTAAGAGCTTTGGAACTATCAAAAAATGGTTGTTTGAGGTTGGATTTCTATGAGTCATCACTAGGCAACACTTTCAGCTTATCGGAGAAAATTGTTTTGGATATTTCAGCGGTCTACCCTTAGTTTTTCGTTTATTGAAAATTAAAAATGCTGGTATGAGACTTGACTTCCCTGATGATCCTTAACCGTTGTTGCCGATCATTTTCTTCACTACAATGCTTGATTTGAACTTTGTGGACATTATTGACAGTGTTTGCATACTTATCCACCACAAAAACTCAGTAATTCTTTGAATAATCAACGGTTTTGTCAGCTATCAATTTGATAATGACGAACTTTAAAGGAAACTGTGCAAAATTATTTTTTTCTTTTTCTCTTACATCGTACATATCTCAAAAACGCGTAAATTT
This sequence comes from Uranotaenia lowii, assembly GCF_029784155.1. Taxonomy (NCBI): domain Eukaryota; kingdom Metazoa; phylum Arthropoda; class Insecta; order Diptera; family Culicidae; genus Uranotaenia; species Uranotaenia lowii. Next base: position 84,496,085 of record NC_073692.1, on the reverse strand, counting down.
TAAATTTTGAAAAAAATAGGTCGAATAGTACTTTTTACAGGCAACAAAATGCTGTCAAAATTTTTAATATCCAATAACTAGTTAACGAGCTATTAGCAAATGAAAGTGTCCCATTTCTAAAAGAACTAAGCTTTAGAGATTTATGACTTTTGACTTTGGCATTCACTTACAGAATAAAATTTTTTAATCGCAGCTACTCTTCCGTTATATTCTACTTCAGGTTTTTATGTACTTTTTTCTAATGAATGTTGGTTAATCGTCGCGATGTATTGTTGTTGAATTTTATCGACGATTTTCGGCGAGTTTTACAAATTAAAAACGTTTTTTTTCCATTTGTCCAGACGTTTCGAGCTACTGTGGTATTCGCTCCTCTTCAGTGGACACTAAAATTTATTTTCAATTACAAATAATTACTAAAATTATAATTTTGTTTTCAAACTTACGAATTACTGGCTTTCGTCTTTACTAATTTGTTCTGGCTCAGTTTGTTTTGTTTTGCGTTTACATTTGTGTGTCAGTGTCTGTGTTAATTTGGAAATATTTTTTTCTTGAGCGTCAAAAAGGGAAAAACATTGAACTTACGTTACAAGAATTCAAAAACTGTAATTTTTTACCTGATTTTTTGAAAATCAGACAAAAATTGGACATGTTTTAGCAGAAAGTGTTCAATTGACACTCGAAGTCTCACAAGGGAGTTTTTTTTTCATTAATTCAGGGGTGCGCTTATAGAAAAAAAATTAATTAACCTTATTGTTTTAAGAAATGTATTACGGATCTAGAAAACATAAGCCCTGAAGTGGTCTAACGGAAAAGTTGTTGTGATTTGGGGTCATTTTTGAATTTCTCAAACCCTGAGATCTAAGTAGCTTCGTTTTGGTTCAAAACTCATCCATGATTTTTTGTAAAATTTATGGGTGACGTTAATATAAGTAAATATGAACTTTCAGGTTTGTATGGGAAAATTGAATATTTTGTACTGCAAAATCAACAACATTTTTTGTCTCTTCTGTGGGACCGAGACCTATCTAACTTGGAGAAAAAGTTATTAGCTATTTAACAGGAATATGTTTTTTGGCATTGAAAAACAATAAATTCAACTGACATCACTGCTGGGTACCTAGCGAAGTATTGCATGAAAAGTAGTCATGCAATACCTAGCGAGGTACCCAGCAGTGAGGCCATTTGAATTTATTGTTTTTCAATGCCGAAAGACTTGCCCCTATTCAACAACTAATAATCAAATTGTCTAATAATAAACGCCCAGCAAACATTTTTGTAGGTATATTTCTCAACAAACTTTGCTATACGTTTCATATACATTATAAAATCATCTTATATAACTCGAAAAAACAGCATTTACGTACTAAAGTGGAGGCAATATACATACATATTTTTCACTTCTGGCTTATGCGATAAGTGTTGTAAAAATTGGACGATATACAACACCTTTTACCGCACATCCTGACAGTATGCGAGAGAGCGCAAGTTTTGCTCTCAATGCATGCAAAACGTTGCCAGCGACAATATTTGCTGCTTCTCTCATTGGACAGTTCAACCAAATGGACCCTCTGATTTTTAAAAATCTGGTTGCACTGCTAATCTCAGAGAGAACAACAAGGTTGTTTTCTCACTTGAATCCCGCACGCGGGAGACAAATTTGCAAACATGGCGCAATTTTGTTATATACGAGTCGGTAGACTTTAACTAACCATTTTTACGATCATTTCTTTGGTTTGGTAGGAATTACGATTCGCATTAACATTGTTAACGAGTTGAGCTGACATTTCTAATGCGATGTAATGTTTGCTGGGCGAAGTTACGTTCTTTGAATAAATTGTTCAGCAAAAAAATTCTTTCAAAGAATTTATAAATTGGCTCAAAAACAATTAGAAGGCCACAGAAGAGAAAAAAATATGTAAATTCTTCAGTACATAATATTCAATTTTCCCATATAAACTTTAAAGTTCAAATTTACTCATGTAAACGTTACATAAAAATTCGGCAAAAAAACCATAGATGAGTTTTGAACAAAAACGAAGCTTTTTAGACCCCAGGGTTTGAAAAATTCAAAAATGACCTCAAATTGACTCAGTCTAATGCGATGGGTTCGATTCCCGGTAACGACAGGAAACCTTTGGCTACAAATTAACCTTCATGATCGATTCTTCTAAACTTTGCATAATACGGCTTCATGTTTTCAGATTTTTATCGCCGTCATAACTATGTTATAATATTTTAATGACATTTCGGCGAGATGAATTAAATCGAAAGATAGGAAATGATAGGTGGATAGTTAAAGCTAGGGCGCTTTGTAGAAGAAAAATTGAAAGGTGGTTTTGAAAATGTAAGTCTAAGGCATGTGGGAGAAATTTCAAACTAATCGGTTGAATCTTTGCTCAGCAACGGTTAATTCTGTATGTGAGGCGAAGCAATCGCAGCTCGCATACAGAATCAACCCGATGGATTAGATGTGTACCAACACACCTAATCGAGCTCGATTGGTAGAACGAAATTCGAACTGTAGAGGATGGGAATTGTACTTGTGTTTTATTTTCCTGGGTATAAAAACCCTATCATTTAAAAATGTGCTAGACACGAATGCCAGAAGGGGGTAAAGTGTCATAAATAAACCTAAAACAAAAAAATTTAATATGTGCGATTTGGGTTGAATGCAAGTTTCTTGCATGCATCTTTTTGTCCTATTTGATCCCATTTATTGAAAATTTGGATTATTTTTTTCTTATCAACTTCCAGTGACAAAAGAAGGATTTCATATTTGTTTGGCATTAGTGTTAATTTTCAATGACTATTTCTTCCGTTTCTTTGTGTCGTTACAGATCATTTAAAATTTTTTAGGACCTCTACATATGTGTCAAATTTTAGGCAAGTCAAGCTTCTCGATAGATTTATATACCCATATAAAATGTTCTGCACAGCGGCCATCCCGTCTTTACCTGAATATCGTGGGTTAGGCTTCATTTTACGTACGTCGTTAAATTTGAACCAACATATACAGAAGATACGAAAAAAAAAACTCAAACGATGGTTGTTTCAATAAAAATTGTTTCACAAAAGACTTGTGGTTGTACGAAAAATTTCACAAAATCTTTACAACAATGATTTTTTCTGATATGTTTTATTTTTCATTGAAAAAATGGTGTAAATGGCCCATCTGGCTGATGGGCCATTTATGTTAACTTTTTTTTCCTGCAGTGCAGAAAAATGGAATAAAATCATGACAGTTATATTTAATCTCGTTCCAACAATCCGAAAACAATTATTTTTTCTCTTATTTATTGAACATTGGAAAGAAAGGCCAATGTTTAGCAGGAGTTGTAATATTTTCACTCTAGCACGCTCAAGAAAAATATTTTTTCATGAATTTCACGGTACACTTGTAAAAAAAAGATCCAATTTTGAAGTACTTAGGAAAAACTTTGTTAAAAAATACCCTGAAAAAATTTAACCTTTCGGAGTTTTTAACATGTAGTGTAAAAATACTAAGGCTATGATCATTTAGAATCCGGGCAGTTACAAACGTGTGTATTTTAAAAACAATTCATTTGTTAAAAAAAACTGTTTATGAAGGAAATGAAGGTGTTAATATGATATATGATGTAAAAATATGAAAAAAAAATTTTCCCGTTGATTTCAAGAAATATTCTTACTTTAACATAAAATCGCTTTTTTATCTTTGCACACTTTTTTCAGTCATGTATTGATCTATTAGCAGAAGCAAAACCTTTGCAAAATCATGATATTTTACACCAAATCATCTAGAAAAACCAATTGGAATCTGATTGGAACCTTTTCATGTGTAGGCATCTTGAAGAATTTGACCTCCTAAATTCGGTTTTATCATTAATTTTCTTGTCCATCAGAACACATCTGTCACATTGCTTAAAAACCGGTTGCAAAGATTGCGATCCATGGAAGTACTCATTTTTAGTTATTTGCTTGGTATCTACTAGACAGACAATACTTTTTGCCTGCCGGAAACGGAATTACTGCATTGTTAAGGGGACTGCATTAAGTTATACCCAATACCTAAAGACATTTTCCATAGTTGTGATCAAGGGTTCCACTACGATGCTTGGTTTGAACTTCGTGAGCATTCTAGAGTTTCTTCTTATACTTCTTAACCATTTGGGCCATAAAAATTCAGAATTCAGAAAAAATCAACAATTCATGAGTTTTACAATCAACAATGAAGAATTTCCAAGGAGATTGTGCAAAATTATTTTTATCATTTCTTTTTTCATTGTAAATATCTCAAACACACGTAAATCTAAAAAACTTAAATAAATAGGCAAGATAGTCCTATTTATAACCAACACAACGCTGTAAATTTTTGCATATCCGAGCTCTAGTAACGTAGCTATCACCGAAATAAAGTGCCCGGATGCTAAATGATCATAGCTTTAGTCTATTCCGTATGAGGTATAAAATAGCCGCAAACTTATAAACGAAGTTCTATAAAAGAATGAGAATTCAGGAATCCATCTTTGGTTTCATAGGTGATACAGATTCTAAGTTTAAAAAAATGTTTTCCAACTACTGTTGTGTGACACTACAAGATATAGATCAATTCAACCAAATATGTAGGGGAGAATGAGGATACTTGATCCCTGGGGATACTTGATTCCTTAGCTATATCTCGAAACTGGAATGTCTTACAAAGATAAAATGTTCTAGAAAAATGTGCCAAAATGAGCAAAATAACAATGCTTGTAGTTTAAAATTTTTTAACAAAATAATTGTTTGAGTAATTGAACTTTGCTTGAAAAATTTCACAAAATGTAACTTGAAGATCTTTTTTCATCACTTTAAAATGTTCCTTACATGGGAAAATTATGAAAAAAATATTTGTTCCAATGTATCAATCGTTCGAGCGTAAAATGAACTTCATAATGCCATATTTTCAAAGCAATGGAAAACTCTCAACTTTTTTCAGAAAAAGTTTTCTAAAATGTTGATTATGGGTACAATTGATCCCCTAGAGTTGGGTACAATTGATCCCCCTTCCAAACGGCATATTCTACTTCTGAATTGATCGTTATGATTGCTGATTTCTAAATTACTTATATTTATCCAAAAACTAATATTTATCAAACAATTGTCTGAAGAAAAGAGCAAAAATAATTAATTTTCTCTTAATTATAAAAAATAGCGCCTTTAAGTATGCAATGTAATTAGCGTTGAGACAAAGTTATAGAATTTTCTTCTTATGTCTGCTATAAATTGTGAAATGAGAACAAACATGACCAAAATAGTCAATTAACACTCTATCTTGGGGTTTTGTTTGATTTTTATACAAGGATTAGGGCTTCCTGAATAAAAGATCAAGTCTCCTTCAATAGGGGATCAAATCTCCCTTAACTTCAGAAAAATCGAAATTTTTTTACTCTCACGAAAATGCTTCTAGATCATCAACTGGTTCAAGTGTCGTTCTAATTTTTTGAGCATAGAAACTTGAAGTTACAAGCTGTCAGAAAATGTCAAAGACGGTGAGTTGCTAATTTTTTCTAAAAAGATATGGTGAAAATAAGAAAAGGGGATCAAGTATCCCCACTCTCGCCTATGTAGTGAATTTCTTCTTTGTCCACTCACAGCTGCATCTTGCTATTCAATGAGTGAAACCACTGCATATGCAGGATCTCATGCTTTTTATGTTCAAGGTATTCAAATTTAAACAAAACTAGTGCCACAATATTGCATTCAATGTGGATTCTCGTGAGAGACATCCCATTCTATTTTGGTTGTCATTGGAATGAACTTGTTATTTCAGTAAAATCTGGGCAACTATCGTACCGAGACTTTCAATAATCAAATTTAATCCGGGTGTTTCAATTCAGAATATTTGCTTCGCTTTTCTCCGTCTGACACTATTTGCAAAACAAGCAAATGTGTTTTTGTATATGCAGATTTTCAGTATATTTTCGTCTGATTCCTCTCTCAACATTTAGGGGTGTGGTGACAACTATCGCACTTTATCTGCTGAGCTGCTGACTGAGAATGTCGAGCAAATGGGGTGCTGCTGCCAAGAACCTTAGTTTATCCGATTTTTTTTCTGCTGGTTCCTACTCTACTGTAGTTTCGCTAGAAGTCATTGCAGTCGCCCGGGAGAAGAAGTCTGCTAGAAAATTTATATTAGGACCAACGGAATTGTGGATCTGGGTTTTCTAGCCACTGTCACCGGTTGCTGGAGGCTGCTTTCCGATGCATGCAAACCCCATTTCAGGAGAAAAGTTGTGTCTGCAGTCTGATAAATATTTTATTTTGGATTACCATTTTCATGCTGGCGCGCTGCAAAATTCCGAAAGGTGTGCCCATTTTTCGTAGCTCATTCTAGCTGATAAAGAAGAGAATCAAAGTTTTTTGCCTTCCGAAAAACTGACGTTGATATGAAAAATTAGCATCCAGGTGAAAAGTGTGGCGAGGACAGCTAAGTGTTGGCAGCAAACTTTATGCTTTGCATATGAATGGATGGGTGCTTGAGCGGAACGCAACTTTATCTTGCTGTGGGGAGGAGATTATTAAACTACTGAATTTTTTTAGCTGCTATTCAATGAAATTTTAATTTGTTGAAGAGTTGAAACTATGTTTCATTCAACCATTGTTAAACTTTTGTTTCTTTTATTCAACTAATTAGACGAAATTTAAAAAACCATGTTCAATGAACGCTTTTGAAGTTCTTCAGATCAATTCCAAATAACATTTTAAAGTCTCGAAGAAAATTCGAGGACATTAAAGTTAATTTCAGCAGTTCTACAAATTTAAATTCAGAGGTGGTACTGGCAATAAGAAGACAAAATTCACATTTATTTTGTTTTTATCAAATCCTCATGAAAAAAAAATTTTTTTTGAATGTTACTGACAATGGCATCTACGCCTGGTGAACCGAATAGACTTATGAACTTTTAAAGCCTTCCATAATTTTTAAGGCATTGTCTGACTGATTCTGTACATTCAAGTATATGTAGAGGTAATGATTTAACGTCAAATATATGATCTCTTCTAAGCTCTGCTTTGCAAAAAAATTAATCGAACCAAGTCAAAAACAAGCAACATTCTAAAACAAAAAACGAACAAATTTACAAAAAAGGTCCTTCGCCCTCAATACCTTTCGAGTTGAAATAGTCAAAACATGTCTATGTTTGAAAAAACACTTTTTTGCCTTGGATGAAATTATAATTGGCACGATTGGCGATTCGCGTGTTGACGATTACTGGGTGGAATTAACAATTGCCAGTGTAGAGTGTAGCTTAGAGTGCCCCAAATGATCCGACATTTGAAAAAGTTATGCGCTGCAGACTTAAAGTAATCCTCAACGAGCCTTAAGTTTGTATGGGATTTTGAGACATTTTGTTCGGGAGGAACATGAAAATCCAGTTTTCCATGAATAACTTTGATCCTCCTCGGCCGATTTCTATTGAAAACGGATTTTCCTAAAGCCTAAACTATGACAAATATTTCATCCGAAGAGTGCATCTCGATTCGAATTAAGATAAAAAAAAGTTATTAAGCTTCAAAAATTGGTTATCTATTTTAAGGGTCATATTCATCACTATTAATGAGAGACACTGGCTCGAACATTTAGACGCAGAATTAACCCATTACCCCATTTTTTAAGTCTAATAACTGTTTTATCATAAGTTGAATCGAAATGCAGTCTTCGACTGAAATTTTTGACAAAGTTTAGACTTTAAGGAAAACGGTTTCTAAAAAAATTGGCCGAAGGGGATAAAAGTTATTCATGAAAAACTGGATTTTCAAGTTCCTCCCGAACAAAATGTCTCAAAATCCCATACAAGCTTTAGGCTCGTTGAGCGACCCCTTCCCGTAATCCGATCTGGTTCAAATTTGGCATGAGACCTTGTACTAGGCTTAGGATCAATTTAAACCTGCAGCGCGTAATATTTCACAAGCTTGAAATGTTCCATATAAATTTGGGGCAGTCTAGTGTAGCTATATAAGGACCTAACTGAGATCGCAAATAAACGAAAACTCCGGGGATTAATAAACCAACCAGTTTAAAATCCCAAGAAAAAAATTAAAAGAAAACTCTATTCCACCACTGAAACCTGTTTTGAATCCCACATTTAAATAATTAAAAACTGAGTTAACTGTAGGTTAGTTTTTATGTTAAATTGGCCGCTGTATTCAAAAATTAAATTCCTTAAATTTCAGTTTAACAGTCATAATTTTTTCAGCGCGTATCCGGGTCGGACAAATCCAGTCTATATTATCTAAGAACCCAGCAAAATCCGGACATTTGAGTTCAAAATTTTTAACCGAAATCCGGGCAAATTTTGGAAAACCTTGAAATAATTTATCAAAAATCAAGAAAGACAACTTGAAATAATGTTTTTCATCAAAAAATATCAGCAGATTATAAATTGTGTTAGAGGCTTTCAAAAAAACCTTTCGTAATTTTAGCTTTTTTGAAACTTGCTCTCAAACTATTGTTTTGGACGTATACCTAATAAACAATTTCTACAACACAATTTGTTTTTTTTTAGATTGTGTCAGGGTGACAATGGATGTATGGGAAAAATTATATGCTCGAATTTTGAAAACCGAGCATATACTAACATTTTGTAGATTGGCCCAATGAAACTGACTGAAAACTGTGCAACAATTTCTGCTCAATCGGACTTGATTCAGAGGTGCCTCAAAGCGCTAAATATTTCGGTTCTTTGACACTCAAAAATCACTCAAGAAGGAACCTCAAGAAATCAGATAGTTTTTTTGGTATTTTTTTTTTTTTTTGTAAGATAACAACAGGTTTCGAAGTGTCATGCGTTTTAAATCATTCGACATCAAAATTAAAAATTTCGATTTTTCCGGTCCTCTCTTGGGTAATTTTTGAGGGTCAAAAAACCAAAACTTTGAGCGCTTTAGGCACCCCTAATTCAAGTCCGATTGAGTCAATATTTTGTCAGTTTTTTGTTCCATTCTACAAAATAAGTATGTTCGATTTTCAAAATTCTATCATTTATTTTATTTGATATATCCATTGCCACTCATATGTACGTGCTCTGTAAGCTATAGCTTGTTACTTGACCCAAATCTCTGGCATGGTCCTACGCAGGGCTTTAGGAAGAACCTCGTCATGGGGAGGAAGAAGGGACTTGAAATTGTGTTCAAAGGAGGGGGGGACTTGGTGACCTCTTTTTCTTAGACATTTTTGCTCAATCAATGCATCAATGCAAAAATTAAACTGATTTTTTTAAAACTATGTGATTATTCATTTGTAGGTTCTTTTATAATTATGGTTTTTTTTTCTATTTGAATTCATGGAATCTTTTGAAAATGTTTCGGGGCTTGTGGTATAGTTGGCAAGTCTATTGCCTCCTGAGCAGATGTCCGCGAGTTCGAGCCCAAGAGTAAACATCGAACTCAGTTGTACCGGATAAGTTTTTCAGTAACGATCCGCCAACTGTAACGTTGATAAAGTCGCAAATGCCATAATAATAGTAAAACGACTATCATCGAAACAAACAAACAATTTTGAAAATGCTTCCTTAAATCTTTAAAACTTTAAGCTAGATTTGTAGAAAAAATCCTTTAGTAATAGAAGAAGAAATTCACATCCACCGATGGTTGAAATCTTTGATTTTTTTCAAAAATCTGGTGGAATTAGCTTATTTGAATTTAACACAGAATTAGATTAAAAAAAAACCTTTAATTTGTTAAACTCTCAAATTAAATAAGCTAAATTTATCAAGCTCTTGAGAGATGAATATGACATAAAAAAAATGTTAAAGTTAAAGATTAAATTTTTGTTATTCTAATCTGATTTTTCAAATGATGCAAATTTAAGATTTCAGTTCATAAACTGCAACATTCATAATGGTAATCAATACACCAAAAAAAAAACTCAAAAAATCTTTGCAATTTTTTTTCGGCAAGATCACAGGTTTCATTATCAGCAAATATTTTCATTACAAATCAATTCTTTATTTGAGGCCCTCAGGTTCAGAGGGGTGCAAGTCCAAAATCATCAATTTTGAGGTAAGTATACCTAACGATTCTTCATGTTTTATTGTACATCTGGTGCAAAACTCGAATTTTTTATAATTTTTTTGAACACTTTTTCGATTGAATTAAATCTGCTCGAATTCGAAAAATATATAAAAATCTTGCACTTTCACAACTTTAAAGCGCGTTTTTTTTTGAGACTGTCATATAGGCACTTGCTCTCCTTTGATAAAAATCATGAAGAACTTTTTTTAAAAATAAAATCTTTTTTTTTCAAATTTAAATAAAACGAGTAAGTTAAACAAAAATACTTCTTCATGTTTGCGATTTGAATTCCTCATATAGTCATATCTATTGATAATTTTAACACATGCGGACCAATTACGAGTGGTTTCGATTTATCTCTTGCGCGCATGAGCTACATTCAGAAGCTTCACTCAAACTGTACAAATGCAATCATTAAACTATGTTCTACACAAGAATTGAATTTGTTTTAGAACTCTCAGTCACGAAATTTTGTTTCGAATTATTTATTTATATCAAATCCGACTTAAGAATTTGAAAAAAATTATGAATTTCGAATTAGAAAGCTAGTTCTGAGTGTTCAATTCTGGAAGCTTTCAAGCTTTGAAGCTTTGAATATGAAACAAAAGTTCGGGATAGGTTCTTTTTTCTAACACATGCAGAAAATTATTATCGAAAAATTGAAAATGCATACAAGTTTCTAAACCTATGAATAACATTTGATGATGATGATGATGATTCAAACCAGAATGGTTCCGAAATATGAAAACAGATATCTATACAATTTTAATTTTAATAGTACGGAACTAGAACCTTAGAAATGAGTTTAATCTCAATTGAATAAAATTAAATATTCAGAAAAAAATATCTGTCATCAAGTGAGAAGAAAACTATTAAAATTCTGAACTTAAGATTTGTTTCAGATATTTAAGTATTAATTCTGAGTCAAGATTGTTACTCTTAAACTACCTTCATCAATCATCAAAATTTGATGAAAAATTTTAAATTTTGGATGTGGAGATGAAAAGCTCGCTTTTCTTTTCCTGGACCCCCATGAGAGGAGGTTTAACCCAAAACTCCTCCACCTCCTTTTCTTACGGCCATAGTCCTAAGTATTTATTACACAAGTTTCAGCATTTTTGTACTAAGAAAGCCGAATATCATTTTTAAATTTAAATCAGGCGCTGAATACGGAAATGAAAAAAAAAACTCTATAGAACATTTTTTGAGTTATGCTCCAAATATGAAATTTTGGAAAAATAAAAAAAAAAGTTCTTGCACTTATTTACAAATATCGTGGACAGCATAACATTAATTCGAAATCTAGTTTTTGTTTATTGAAGGTGAACAAATTTGCAATCAATCATTTGAACTTAGTTTTTGCGTATGATCAACAGTATTGTTGATATTAGTGAAGTTGTGATAGAGAAAAACTATTAAAAATAAAAATTTTTGAAAAAAAATCTGTTTTAACTACAATTTTAGACTCGATGATTACATTTTAAAAACTTAATTTTCTATGAACCAAAATTGAAGACTTCAAACAAAGATTTCATGTGGTTAATTATAAAAATCGGTTGAAAATTGAAGAAGTTATGGTTATTTTGTTAAAAAAGTAATATTCGCATTGTGCTCCAAGCTAAAATTGATCATTTACTTATCAGAAGGCCACATTCCATATTTTAGTAAGATCTGACCATGTGGAGGGGTGATTAAGGCTCAATCGTGAATGGGATTTTAAGGTATTTTGCTCGAGAGAAGCAAAAAATGCTTGTTTTTCATTGATAACTTTTATCTTCATTGGTCAGTTGCTTTTAATGAATATTTTTCTCAAAGCCATAATCAAGACAAATATCTCACCTAAAAATTGCAACACACTTGGACTTAAAACAAACAAGTTATTGCAGTTCAAAGATTGTATTTTGGTCGCAAATTGTCGTCTAAAACACAATGCGTAAAATGTAGTCATAATGTTTTAGACAATAATATTCGGAACAAAATACAATCTTTGATCCGCAATAACTTTTATGTTTAAAGTTCTATCGCGTTGCAGTCTTGGTTTGAAATACTTGTTCCAATGCAGGCTTTAGGAAAAATATTCATCGAAAACAATCAGTCACTGAAGAAAAAAGCTATTAATGAAAAACTAGCAAGCAACCCCTTAATATGGGCAGATCTTACTGAAATTTGGCGTTTCCCATGTAACACAGATCAAGCTAACTAGCATTTCGATGTTTTATTATGGTTTTATTATGGCTTTTTTCGTGCAGCTTGTTTTATGACGGTTTTATTATGGTTATGCAAAATGCTTATATTCTTGAATCGACCATCTGTTTTCAAATAGTTTTGAAAACGCTCATAAATCTTCCATTAAACATACTGTTTTGGTTATTTAGAAAGAGTTCGGAATGCTATGTTTAAACTATAATAAAACACAAACTTAGAAGTTTGCTCCAAGCTTTCTTTTGCATGTTCTATAATAGCACTCAGTGCCTGATTGTTAAACCGCCATAAAACTTAGTGACAGTTCTCGATCAAGATGTCAAAACAGGACACGCTCAAGTTAGATAGCACATATTTGAATTGGAAATCCCATTTTTACACATTTTTCGTAAGTTATGCGTGTTGGTTTTGAGTTAAAATTCAAAAAAACATCTTTGAAAACCTGAAATCACCGAATCTTAACAATATGAGTATTGAGTGAAAGGGCTCAAATAGTAGGAAAAAAATTGTTGCTTGACGCCATCATTAATTCAAGATGGCGGCTTCCGCTAAACTTTAAAATGTAGTAAATGACTTGAAATGACATGAAACCTAAATTGGTATTGGGTGAAAGGGCTTAACGAGTAGAAGTCGAATATTGCTATCTTACGCCATCTTTAAATCCAAGATGGAAAGCTTTCGATAAACTTTTAAAATGCTCTAAATCATTGAATATCACATGAAACTTCCAAAATAAGGGTATTTGTCAATTGGGATAAGCTTTAAATTGCTTATTTTTGCATTCTGACGCTATCTTGAAATCCAGGATGGTGGCTTCAGCTGAACTTAAAAATACTGTAAATGAATGAAAAAAGCATGAACCTCTCAAATATATTGTATTGAGTGCTAAGGCTAAATGATAGAAGTCAAATATCTCTTTTCGCGTTTTTCTGAAAATCTGTAAGTGACTGAAAATCCTTCAAAAACCACCACAATACAGACCCCGTTCGTTTTTGGCACCATTCGATTTTGGCAACATCGAATTTGGCACATGTGCCTAAATCAAACGGTTAACAGAAACAACATAACCTTATAGTTTTCGCTAGAATAAGACCAATACAATTTAGACATAATAGCCTGATAGGAATAATAGAACGACATAAATGGCAAAAAAATCAAAAACTATAAACAAAACAAGAAAACTTATGAACGCATTAGAAACATAATGAAAAAATAATAAAAGTGATTTAAAATGATCTAAATTGTCTAAAAATAGTAGTTTTATTGTCGTATTATGTGAAAATAAAAGTTGATAAAAAAATCGTTTGATTTTGGCAACACAAAAAGTTCGGGCATGTTACCTAAAACTAACAGGGTCTGGTTCTTCTTGTTTAGCCCTTTCACTCAATACCATTATTGTAAAGCTTTCGAGTGATTTTTAGTCATTTACAGTTCAGTGAAAGTCGCCATCTTGAATTTCAAGATAAAGTAAAAAAAAGGAATTCAACTTCTACTGGTTTCGCCCTTGAACCCAAAAGAAAAAAAAATATTGTGGGCGTTTCATGCGAGTTTTAGCGATAAACAGTATTTAACAGCTAAGCGGAAGCCGCCATATTGAATTTCAAGATGAAATTTGGTAGCGAAATTTGTCTTATCTTGGTTCCACCCCTTTACATTATACCAATATTGTGGAGATTTAAACTCACCTACAGCATTTTAAAGTTCAGCGGAAACCGCAATCTTCACATTTAACCCTTCATTTCATGATTTTTTAATTTTTCTCAAAAATCATTTTAAACAGCTGGAAATGGTGAATACATCAACAAAAAAAAATTAAAATAAAATACGATTTTTCACTTTTTCCATACATTAATTGTTGCAAATTTGTTACTTTATGAAACGAAGGGTTAAGATGGCGTCAGATAGTTAAATTCGACTTCCACTCGTTGATCGCTTTTGTCAGCATTAAAGCATTAAAAGTTGAGCGGATGCCGCCATCTTGGATTTCAAGATGGCGTCTGATAGCGAAATTCGACTTCTACTCGTTTAGCCCTTTTACCCGATACTTATTTTGTTGGGGTTTCATGTGAATTCAAGTCATTTACAACATTTTAAAGTTCAGCGGAAGCCGCCATCTTGGATTTCAAGATGGCGTCAGACAACGAAATTTGACTTCAACTCATGGTTTATTCCACGGGTCATTCACAACCAATCCCTTTTCATTCAAAAAGTCTGCCCTCATTTACTGTACTAATGATTAACAACTCAGAAATGAGGAACTCATCCTTAGCGTGTAATTGGTTGCGAGAGAAACGTCAAATCGTAGCTTTTTTTGGGGTCATCATTAAACCATAATAAAACTATGAATGACTCACGCCATGTTGGTTGCAAAATCGAAGGGCACAAAATGACGCCATGTTGATGGATTGACAATGCAAGCATTGGAAAATATTTTTTCAGGCCTTTTTTCCATCAATTACATCATGATTGACCATCAGATTTGACGAGGCGCATTTATTTTAAGGTACTATTTCATACACATTTTACCTAAAATCTTGACTGGCAGTAGAAAAGACGCTCATTATATGGATAAAACATTGGTTTTTTAGCTATTAATTTTACCAGATCATATCTGAATAATGCAATCATCATTCATGAACCATTATGGTTGCTGGAAAAAAATAAGAAAAAAACTCCGAGAGCTCACAGAATCGAAAAAAACAAAAATTTCTAACATGTTTAATAATAGCTTTTTAAAAGCTTTGGTGACCAACATTGATGACAAACAATGATATGTCTTGATGACGTTTCTAGGGTAGGGCCAAATAGCCTGATTTTGGCTTTATTAGAGTCCAGGTGATGTTATAGAATGCGCTTTAGCTTTTTATGAAGATTAATGCTATAGTCCAAACAAAATTTTGCTGACCATAATAAAGCTAAAATTGTTACTTGGGTTGGCTTCTGATAAGTAAATGATCAATTTTAGCTTGGAGCAAGTAACATTTGTCCTGTTAAATTCTTCCTATACTTATCTGTACTAACTAAGTTGCGAGTCGTGACATTATTCAAAAATGCAAGTATTACTGTTTTAACAAAACATAACTTCTTCAATTTTTAACCGATATTGATAAATACTTACTTACTTACTTACTTAATGATCCCGCGCCGATCCTCCGGTGCATAGGGCCGTGGTAAAAGACCTCCACTGTTGACGATCCGGAGCCAGCGTCTTCACCTGGTCCCAGTCAAGATTCTCGTCGACAGTTCGGATTTCAGCGGCTAGACTTCGCCGCCACGAGTTTCTGGGCCTGCCTCTTCTTCGATGACCTTCTGGATTCAAGTCAAGCGCCTCTCTGCAAATCTCGTTTTCATCTTTTCGCAACGTGTGCCCAATCCATCTCCACTTACGTTCCCGAATCTCGATTTCTAGCGCCCTTT
Source organism: Uranotaenia lowii (assembly GCF_029784155.1). Lineage (NCBI taxonomy): Eukaryota > Metazoa > Arthropoda > Insecta > Diptera > Culicidae > Uranotaenia > Uranotaenia lowii. The sequence goes on along the minus strand of NC_073692.1, from coordinate 84,480,437 downwards.
GATGACACCGGCGATGTAGTTCCTCATTCGAGATCCAGTTGCCAGGCCACCAAGCGCGGATGAAGTCCCGCAGGCAGCGGTTTACAAATACTTGCAGTTTTCGCGTCGTCGCCGCGTATGTGCATCAAGTTTCGCACCCGTACAGCAATACGGATTTGACGTTTGAGTTGAAGATTCGGATTTTCGTTCGTAGAGAGATCTGGCGTGACCGCCAGATGTTTCGGAGACTCGCAAACGCAAATCGGGCCTTTCTGATCCGGGTTTCGATGTCTTTCCTGGTACCACCATCAGGCGTTATCTGGCTACCAAGATACTGGAAGCACTCCACTTTCTCAACTTGTTGCCCAGCTACCATGAAACTGGAGGGATTTCCTGTGTTGATCTCCATCGACTTGGTCTTTCCGACATTGACCTTGAGACCTGCTGCCTTGGAGCTTTCGGTGAGGTCGTTGAGTTTGCTCTGCATGTCTTGTTGTGTTTGGGCGAGCAAAACAATATCGTCAGCCAGGTCAAGGTCGTTCAGTTGCTCCATTGTTAAAGGATTCCACGGCAATCCTCGGTTCGGTGCACAGTCGATCGATCCGATCCGATATTGATAAATAACCACTAGGAATCTTTTTTTTTTATTAACATTTTACGGTCAATAGAAATTCATGTTTTTAAATGTTATCATCTAGTCTTAAACTGTCGACGAACAGAATGTCCTTTAATTTTTTTTTCTTCTAACACAACTTCACTAATATCAACAATACTATTGATCATGCGCAAAAATGAAGTTCAGATAATCGATAGTAAATTTATTTACCATCAATATACGTGAAAGAGATTTCAAATAAAAGCAATGCTGTCCAACAGGGCCGTAGCAAGAAGCGCCTCATGGACAAGGTTGCAGAAATCACAGAAAAATCGTATTATCACAGAATTTCGAGCAAAATTTCGTCACAGAATCTGTGTCACAGATCACAGAATTTTAAAAGTTTTCACAGAATTCGCAGATTTCCTAAATTGTGTACAGATTTTCAAAATTATCAATTTTTATGGTACATTTGACTTTTTATTTCTGACTCTCATTCATAAAAATATGAAAACAAGGTAATGTAAATTGTTTTTTTTTTCTATTAATACTGAAAGTAGTTTCCAATATGTTGATGTTTGACATGATTTCCTAATGAACTTTAAAGAAAATGCGGCACAGAAAACCGTCACAGAATTTTAGGTTCAAATCATAAAATCTGATTCTTGCAAACCTATTCAAATTCGTATTTTAGTTTGAAATTTAACTTTTGAAAACTATACTGCAATATTGACAATGTTCATCAATACATAAAAAATATGGAAATCCCTGCCATTTGTTTTGCAGGAAAACTACAAAAACTATTTTTCATTGAAAATCAACCAACTAATATCATGGTGATGTTAAAAAAAAAATAAAAACCTGGTTTTTCCATTAAAAAGATGGCAAGTCAACTAAAATTCTACCTTAACTTTGTAATTTTCAGCTGAATTATGTACCGTAAAATTGGGTGGGACATGGAGATGAATCGAGATGCAAGTGGGAAAAATTGTTGTGATCCGATAATCATGCGTTCTGCACATTATTTGTTTTCCTTTCAGGACCAAAACATTCCTTCAATAAATTTAAAAAAAAGTTTTTTGAAACATAATAATTTCGCCAAATTTTATACCATGACAAGTGTTGTGACAGTAATGTGACGTGACATATCTACAATTTTGGTATATAGCGAAAAATTATTTCAACATGATTTTGGCGAAAAAACAAAGAAAAAAATAATTTAAACTTCTTAGAACGGTGAAACATTTTAACAAAACATTCTTTGGCCTACCAACCTTTGGGTTAATCGGGACATGTGTTCAAAATCCCTCAATATTGTGAAAAATAATGTAGATCTGAAGGAAATTTATTTTTATGTTGATCCTAGAAAAAAAGGGCTTCCAACTTTCGCAGGAAGTCTACAAATAAAAATCTAAATTTTATTTGATTTTTCTCCATAACCTTCTAGGCATCATCATCACTTTTTCTTGGAATATGAGTGTGAGTCATGGCCGTAGGAACGGGGGGGGGTTTTGGGGGTTAAACCCCCCCCCCCCCATGAGGGTAAAAAAAAGCAAGCAAAAAATTGTACTCTACACTTAAAATTTTCAATTTTGAACGAAACAAATAATGCAAGTAGAATAAGGTTAAGTAACAATCTAGACAATAAACTAATGCGAAAACCTCAAAACCCCATCCCAAGTCCAAAATTCTGCTGCACACGGAAAATAATAAAAAGGTAAAATTTACCGAGATAGCCAAGGTAAACGATCGTGAAAGCCAAAAAGGTAGCTTCTACCTCTTCGAGGTGAAACTCACCTCACAGCGAGATAAAATTTACCTGAATCGAGGTTGGAAAAAAGGTACAATTCACCGAGGAAAAAGGTGAATCCAAAAAAGGTAAATCTTACCTCGTAGCGAGGTGAAGTTCACCTGAATTGAGCTGAATAAAAAAGTATAATTCACCTAGAAAAAAAGGTAAAACCAAATAAGGTAAAACTTACCTCGTAGCGAGCTGAAGTTGACCTGGATTGAGCTAAACAAAACGGTACAATTCTTCTCGAAAAAAAGTGACTATTCGCCGAACCCGTTTATCGAGGTTAAGCTGTTTTGTCATTCAGGAACAAGTTTTGCTTTGTGCATAATATGTGAAAATCGGAATAGAATGGTAAGTGTTTTCTTAGATATCATTTTGTTGTGCTGGTTCTCTTCATAATACATTGCTTTTGTTTTAGATCGACCCATAGAGCTTATAGGTGTATTCCACGTCATCCTTCAGCCGGAAAAGCCGAACCTGACCGGATTAGCCGAACAGAGGAGGTCATGAATGTACGCAACGCAGGAGTATTCAGCGGCCATGGCGGCTCGGAAGAACGCGAAGCCGAATTACCAGTCCCTATTTATCTCCAATAAATATAATTTTTGATAGAATTTTGTATTTTTTAAATTCTTATTGAAGAAACCAATCAAACCAACCAGCATTTACCATTTAAATCAGCAAATGGGAAAACGGTATTATTTACTATTTTGCTAGGTGAATGTGAAAAAGGTAAAATATACCTTTTTGCTAGGTGAATTGAAAAAAGGTATAATTTACCTTTTTGATAGGTGAATGAAAAAAAGGTAAAATTTACCTCGAAAGAGGGGTGGAAAAAATTCACCTCGCAAAAAGGTAAATTTTACCTTTTTTTTATTTTCCGTGCACTTTTTCAAAATTTTCTCACTTTTTAATTAAAATTCAGATTTGAATATAAAATGTTGAATTAAATCAAACTTATTTCGGAGTTTCTGATTCCATAATTCCCATAACCAAAAGTGTACTTATCGTAAAGTTTTTCGTATTTTGGAATCTGTATACAGTTCAGGATTCTCGGTTTTCAGTTCGAACAATCATAAGAAATTAGAAATAAAAAGCTGCTTTAAATCTAAGTTCAAATTTAGTTATGTATTTCATATCAAATTTGAATCACGTTTTTCGAGATCATATGCATTTTCAATATTTAGATAATAGTTTTCCGAATATGAAAAAAAGACAAAATTTTATTTTATATAAAAGTTCGATTTTCTTGAACCTAATTCTTACACAAAATTCAAAAATTTTAATCTTCCAAAATTGAAAAGTAAGGCTCTGATCTTTGTTAATTCTTATTTTATCTCTGATTCACAATACCGATTAAAAAAAAAAGATTTTAATAGTGAATTTAGATTAAACCTGAACTACAGAATTAAAATAATAGTATCATGACGGCTCTATAACTTGGTTCATAAAATTCTGATCTGGAAAAGATTCGTAAATCGTATTTTTTTGTAAATTCCTGAAATCGTATCGAAATTCGGATACAAATTCATAGCTCAATTTTTGAACTCAGGTTCATAAATCAGATCCAAAATGCAGATTCAAAATTTAAAAAAAGGTTTATCTTTACAATCTTCATAAATTATTGAGCAATGCAAGAGATCATATCATAACATATTGCGGACCAAACGAGACATCTCATTTTTTCACTTGCCAACAGTGAGCTAAAATTCGAAGGATAACTCGAATTGACTGAATTTAAGTGTTAAACTTTATTCGACAAAATTGAAGACGACGTTTGCCGTAACTTAAAAACGCTTAATTTGTAAAACTTAGTCAAGGGGTTTTTGTTATACAGAATGCCCAATTTCGGTGTTTCTCGTCAAAAATTTCTTTGCGAGTCTTAATGTGTTAAGATTGCTTGTCAATTCAATTAAGCGCCGATGTGGTCTAGCGGATAGGCTGGCGCGAGTCTGGTATTGGTACGCCAGGCGTACTGGGTTCGATTCCCGGTATCGGCAAGAAAAACTTTTGGGTTCGATTCCCTTAAGTTGCCGACAGGTAAGATGTGTTTCATTTTATAACTGACTATATAATAGGAATGTTCAATCAGTTGCAAGCTGGTCAGGTATATACACGGATGCCGGAATACCTGTAAGTAAACTAGCCCACCTGATTGATTCGTTCATCCATAACAGTTCATACGAAGCCATGGGGTCCGGGTATGATGGCGCGCTGCATTGGAGATTTGTCGAACATAATAATCTAAAGAATGCATGTGAACACATACTTTGGCAGAAACTGCGGTGAATCCGTGCACCCATGGTGGATTACCAACATACCAACATACATACAAGATTGCTTGTCAATTCAATTTTCAGATTTCAATTTTTTATATAAAATAAGTTTGTCAACAGATTTTAGCTAAAAATAACAAATAAAAGGTAGAATTTGATTTTTTTTTGTTTTATCCTGAAAAACCCAATTTAAAAAAATCATCTACAGGATTTTCGTTATGGAATTGATTCTTTTAAAAAAAAATATTTACTGTTAAAAAAAACTTTACCTTAAAAATGTGCACAAAATTCTTTGCCAGTGTATTGTTTAACATTATTAACACATTAAGGACATACAAATTTGTAATTTTCAGAATCCAACAAACAAAATCCTGTGATGTGTTACATTTTGTAGGATGAGGTTTCATATTTAGATTTTACCATTTGAGTTATGCTAGCATACTATTTGATTTATTTTCCTCTAAGGTATAATCTTTGAATTTTAAAAATATTTTGGAAGATTGGGCTTGATTTATTTAACTGTAGAAAAAATATTTTTTATAGCAATGGAAGAGTCTCTTAATAAAACTTATTTTATTCCCCAATCCACCGTTTTTCATCTAAATACCAGACTCTTAAACAAATTCAAAGATTTTCATCATCAATGAAAGCAAATTTAGCTCACTTTTTAGATTATGGACCAATTTTCTAAAATTTCGATTTAATACGTAAACTTTGAAGTACTTATAAAAGAAAAACAGTAGAAATGTTACAAACATTTTTTTTTATTCGTGCGTTGTTGAGAAAAAAAAATCATAAAGAAAAGTCAGTCACCAAAACCCCCCCATGAGTCGGTTCTTCCTACGGCCCTGGTGTGAGTGATAAAAAAAGGCGACTGCAAAAATTTAAAACAAAAAATCTACAAAGCGAAAAACTATGCACTAATTTGCCTTCTAAATGATGGAAGCTTAAAAAACAAATTTTTAATTTTGAACAGTTTTTAAGTACACGAGTTTCTCGAAAAACAATCGACTGTTACCCCATTTGGGGAAGAATAAAAAAAAATGTTAAAAAATTGATAGTGGAAAACCCTTTTCTCCTTTTTTCTTTTCTATGATTAAGTTTTGTTCAGGACAACATAATACACCATCTAAAACAAATCGGGTGTTAGAAGAGCAAAATTTGACAGAAATATCACAGAAATAGTCGAAAAATTGTCTCGATTCATCCCATTTACGGTATTCAAAATGACTTAGTAAAGAAATTGAAATTTTAAAATTGATCTCACAATCAAAATTATAAGTATGCGGTTTCTTGCAATTTGAATTCTTCAACAAAATAGTCAGAATCAGAAAATTTTGGAAAACTGAAGCAAAATTCTGGAACTGTGATTAATTTTCGAGGTTTTGGCATTATTTATGAGTTAAGATAGTTACTCTTGATTAACCTTACTCAATGATGAAAATTAGATTGAGAATTTCAAATTTTGAGTGTAGAGAAGAATGCATCACTTGCTTAACCTCCAAACATGAAGTTCACGATTTATATAAAATTTATAAACTAGTGTTATTTTGATTTATTGGAATAATTATAACACGGGGTTTGTCATTGAAGGATCAAAGATATTGGATCTTTGTCAAATATATTTTTCTTAAAACTCAAAATGAAAGCAGAACTTATAATCAATAAATGTGATTTTACAATTAACAAAACCTTGAACTGAGTTTCTAATCCCTTGCTTAAATAAACCAAAACTGAATAGTCAGTTGCAATTCCACATGCGAATAATGCTCCGTTGCAGGGGATCAATAATCATAGTTGAACCATCATAGCACCTGTAGGCATACAAAGCAAAAATTTCCCAGTAAACCTGTAACAACACGCAACATAATGAATAAAGCCAGCAGTCTCAGATGGATGTTAATCACCGACCTGTTCCTATGTTGTGTGTAAGGCACAATTGTCTTCGGTTAGATGTATTGCTGGGCAATGTTTTTGTTTATATATGATCTTTTTGTTTGCGATAGTATAATGCAACTATCCCGTTATTATGGTTTGCTGTTGTTTATATTTTGTTTTATAGAGATTTTGATTCATCCCACATTTATGTTCAAAATGCGAAAAAAAATACTCGGAATGTTGAAAGCTTTCAGAATAGAATAGCATACAAAATATTTAAAAACATAAATGTTACTAGCAATAGGTCACTTTCAACGACCTAAATCCTCTAAGCCTAATGTTACGTTCAAAATGCATTTTTCAGCGAGAGAATGTAAATCTAGAAAATGTGATTTTGTTGAAAGAAACAAGTCGTTTTCCAGTGCAACAATTTCAAGCTCATTTTATCCAATTTGTTTTCGAGTCCCGAAACGGAAAATCTATTTTCAACTTACAGCTGCTTCGCGGAAGCCAGTACATAAGTAAGCAGAAAATTGCTTTCCCAAGCTCCGGATAGCCCAAGTCCAGAGTATTATAATCTAATAATCCTTTTCTATTTATTCGATTTCTCGTTTCTTCCTGCTCTCACGGAAACTGCACGAAAAAAAAAACACAAACCGACTGGTAACGTGAAAAATTGCGAACCGACCAACTTACCTTGCACCTGCACCAGAATGGGACCTTCCCTCACGGCAGTGGCTTGCGGTAACTTCGATTCTGCTGATTGCCGGGGCTGCCGGAGTGGCCGTCCCGTTTGCCCTCAAAGTTTCCGCCGGGGCGCCGCTCGAGGAACGACTACAGGTGGCCACCCAGCTGCTCGATACAGTGCCTTTAATCGACGGCCACAACGATTTGCCGTGGAACATTCGAAAGTTTCTACATAATCAACTCAACGAGTTTCGGTACGTGACATTCGTCCGGTAGAAGATGCACCTCGTCTAGGATTGGACTGGAAAAAGGTTGCCTTCAGCTATACCCTTTCTCGGTCCAGTCCAGTCGAATGAAGCTAACAATTCTACTCGGTTCGCCGATTTACTTGCACCAAATCCTACTGACGACTGTAACAACTTTTTCTCAATTTGTTCGTGTTTACTTCTCTCGTTCCACTTTCCACTTTCCCACAGGTTTGAGGACGACTTGAAGCAGATATCACCCTGGTCCAAGAGCGCCTGGAGTCAAACCGATCTTCAGAGACTGAAACGTGGCCGGATATCTGCACAGGTAAGAGCGTATAAATTGCTTGGAACCACTTCTAGGAGGATAAGTACATGACAAAGTTTCCACAGATTTATCAGCTTCTTGGAACAATCAAATGAAATCAGTGCTCAAGATGTTTAGGAAATTGTGAGTGAAACTACATACAAAATTTGAGCTTTTTGAAGGATGGGATCAATTTTAAATTCAAAAATAAAATGAAGAATTCAATTCAGGCTCGTTGATCGGAATTTAAATGAAAAAATTTTGTGTTGCCAAAATTGAATGGGTTTTTACTCAACATTTTTTTTATAAATTTTCAAAAATAAATAACTATTTTTTTATCATTTACATAGTTTTTAGTCCATTTTTGAACATTTTTAGTAATTTTTCGTTTTTTTTTTAATCATCATCTTTCCTTGTTTTAACAATAATGTTTATTATTGCAAAATTTGCCAAATTTCTGTCATTCTCCATCCATCAGTAATTTTTTGTCATTTTTGGTTTTCAATTTTATTTGTTTTTTATTTTATTTTATGAAATTTTCACCATTTTTTGGCATTTATGAGTACCAAATACTTTAAAATAAATTATTTTCGTCGTTGTGTTCTATTATGCCGTTCTTCGAGTTTCATACGATCATTCTATAATGTATATGAGACGTATTACAAAGTTTTTAAGAAATATACCTACAAATGTGTTTGCTGAGTATTTATCATCGGATAAAATTCACGTTTCATTTATAAAAATTCATCATCCAAAACTGAAGAAGAAATTAGAAACTTTTTCACCATATTCATGTAAGGAAAGTGTTTTTCTCGTTTTATTGATTTCCGACAAGTGTTTCCATTCGAAACTTTCAGAAGATTGACTTAGACTTGTAACTTTTTCCTGAGGCTTCCAGAATAATTATTTCAACCCCTTTTTTCTATTCTTGTGGAACGGGAAGAGAAATTTTACCATATTTATCCGAGAAATTATAAAAATATCGACTTACAGTAGTTGACAGAATAAAATGTTGAGTATCTGATCTCGAAAAACGGAGAAGATAGTTTTTCAACTTTTAAAATTCGATGGAAGTAAGCTTTTTCTAATGATGTCAATACCAATTGTGCTCATAGCTTTTTGATAGTTACACATTCCTTCATATTCGAAAAATCAATCGTACTCATAGCGTGTATTACAGTGAAATTTCCGTCACAAAATTGAGATTGAGTCATTTGGTTCTCGAATTAAAATTCTACTATACTGGTTTACTACTATGTGGGCCAACTAAAGTTCTTACAAATAATTCATCATGACAACATTTGGAAAAAAAAAATGAAAAAAATGTGTATGAGTTTCTAGCTCAGTTGATCAAAAAAGTTAAATATTTATAATTTTTTTTCAAAACATTAATATCGTTATTTAAAAACGAACACTGTAGGATCTCAGTGAAACTTCATGTTTCTTTGAAGAGATCTAAATTCTACATTAGACTAAAGGCGTACATCTTTCAAGGATAGAATGGCTAGCATCTTACTAATTTTATCACCACCAGCCCATAGAGAGAGTACTATGTATGCCATGACCGAAATTCGATCTCATGACCTCTGGCCTAGAAGAGTTACACGCTATCCTCTAGGCTATGGTCGGCTGCGATTCAACTTCATATCTTTGCTTCAAGTGAATTTCTAACTTTGGGGCAAAAGTAAAGTTTAATATTCTTTGAGAAAATTGGAAAAAGAAAATCCAGAGAAATTGAGATTATGGTAGGCCAAACCGTGGCCCGCGGGCTACATTTGACCCGCGAACGTCAAATGTGGCCAGCGGAGCTTTGATTAAATTCAATGTTATGGAAGGAGAATTACACCTAAATAAAACAGAACAAGGAACTTATATTTTTGAATAACAAGGCAAACGTTTAAAAAGATTATTCGAATCCGTTTCCAATTTTTGCTTTTGAAATTTAAATCAAATAATTATTTGTAATTTCGAAGGTTCTTGAAAATCCGCGGGAACTATTCAACGTAGAAATTTATTCAATAGCTTGGAACAAGAGCCAGACATCACTAAAATGATACATACGCTGAATTGATATCGGACTTGATATTGGAATATGAGTACAGGTTTCAAGATTTTGGAAAAGATAACCATTCTCCTGTAACGTACTTTTTGCCACAATCATAACAAATGGAATACATTCTGTGAAACGTGCTTGAAGAGTTTTTTAAAGCATATTTGGAGAAAGAGAAGTATCCTGAATGTTATTAATCTGGTTTGTGATTTCTCTATTTAGATACATCTACAGAAGCGAAAAGGTTTTTTATAGAATGAATTATATTAAAAACCAATAAACACGAATTGCTGATGACCACAATGGGATTTGCTAAAAGTTAATCTGTTGCAGCAAAGGAACCCTCGAAAAACTGGTTTTGATACTTGTGGAGGGGCTTTTAAATCTCAAAAAGTGATGTTATCTTGTTGAAAATGATTTTTCAGTGTGATGCGCTGATATATTTGTCTGCAAGGCGATGGTTTCAATGTTTATATCTGTTTTGAGTGTCTGCCAGTTGGCTTTTAATAAAATTTGGTGTTAAGATTTGTGCCTAGTGAAAATTGCCAAAGAATTATGGGGTGCATCATTTAGTTTTTCCTCCTCGACGTGTTAATGCATGAGCAAAATCCACCGGCTTGCTGCGATTGATCGCAATGAATTTTGGTGACAACTACTAAGAAGAAGTGTCCAATGTGGCGAAGAAGAAAGAGTATGTTATAAGCAGGGCTATGATTGATAAATGCGTGGGAGAGCGGGCTTTGAGCAAGTCTGGCCTAGCGCGCCTTAGCGGGGCCATTAAAAACTCTAATTAATCAAATAAAGTGATGATGTGCTACCTTGGTTTAAATATCAACTGAGCATAAAGGTCAGGTGGAAGATTGGTGCAAAAAAATTTATTTAGGGCGGGTGGAGTTAAAATACGGTTGCGTCGATAGAAGAATCAATCATAATTTTCAGTTCATTTTACCCTGGGTGAAGCTGAGTCTAGCTAGCTGATAGAAAACCGGTAAGGAAATTCCATATAGATATATACCATCCTTCTCTTACCCGTCGCTATTCCACGACTCATGTATGTATACATTTCCACAGGTGCTAGTGAGATGCTGATACCATAGGATTTTATACATAATTCAAATTTATTTCTCCTCTTCCTTTCCTCTAACCACTCTCTCGTAGTTTTCACTAATAGGTTAATTCATTCATATCAAGTAGGCGACGATTGTGCTTTCCAGATTGCTGCAACGCTGAGGGTCTACGTGCATGTTGTTCGGGTGACCCAAGACATGACTCAAATTTATCCAACAAAATGGGGGAACAGCTATACGTTGCCAAGGTTACGTGGCTAACATACTATTACGGCAAAAGCATTTTAATTCATTCGCTCCTCGTCTTCCCCGTTTCTTTCGTCTGAGGGATGAATGAATCTCTGATTTGAAATATTTCTCCATTGAAATAATTCAAAACCGTAAAGTATTGCAACTGAGAACCAATTCTTAATTTTAGTCATTTCGTCTTATCATTTGAAAAAAAATACAAGAATTTAACCTTTATTTTTTCAAAAGGGATGGAACCAACAAAAAGTTTATAAATAGCTATCTCTAAGAGCCATTCCAATAATATTTTTCTTAAATATGGAGCATAACAATCATGTTTTTTATAAAACTTAAATTTATATGCTTTTCGCCCAATTGCAAAATAAAAAAAAAACTATCCTGGAATGTAAAATTTGAACACTTGACGATTAATTCTAGACCATAATGGGCTTTTCAGGATACGGTGGCGAGTTTCGTGTCGTGGCCAGAAGGGCAACATGCGATGCGACTTAGATGACAATATGGTGCAACCATTACCTAATATGGAATAGGTTGTAAGTGTCAAAGGGAATAGTTTTTAAATTAATGTGTTTAAAGTGAATAAACTTTCAATCAATATAAGGGTGCACTTGTGGAAAGATACTTACTTTTTTTTATTTTCAGATATTCATGGAATGTACAGTTTCAGTTATTAGTATACTTAAAATTTGTGCAGATTCTCTATCCTCGAATCTCACTGTTTACTATTCATTTATATCGCAATTAACGTCTGAATTCCATGTAATTAAATTGTTTATTTCCTACAGCATGTACATCGCCAACATGATGTGAACATTTATTATAACAATTTTTTTTATTCGTTTATTATAACAATACATCTTCCTTGAATATTATTAGCAGGACGCGGTCATGTTTACTGTTCTTAGTTTTCTGTACTTAAAATGAATCTATCATTTTCGATATTTTGTTTCAAATGTTTTGCATCGCTTTTTTTTAATACTTTCAAAAATGTTTATTTTAGATCAGATGGAAATAAATATGGTTAAGGTGATTAAGGTCGGCTACAGCTAAAGGTAAGCTTAGTGTGTCTTGAGGTAAGTTGGGTATAAAGGTGAGATTATTCTGTTGTATAATTATTTCATTTATTGATAATATCATATATGAACGTTCAATCAGTTGCCAGCTGGGCAGGTATCTACACGCATGCGGAATACCTGTCGTAGATTCATAACACTGAGAATGTTACGAATTTTATACGGTTGCGAAACTGTTTGCTCGTTCTACAAATAAGACATACACATACACATACACGAAATACATTCATTACATGACAGTTCACACGAAGCCATGGTGTCGGGTATGTGGTAATTTGCATTGAAGATTGGCCGAACTTATAATCTAAAGAATGCAATTTAGCGCATACGTTGGCGAAACTGCGGTGAATCCGTGCACCCATGGTGGATTATCTACATACATACATACATACATAAACACGAATTGCTGATGAACACTTGGAAATGGGTAAAAATGTGGAAATGTGTAGAAACAACATTAATCGATATCAACTTTGTTATGCATAACTTTAACGAATGAGTATAACAATTACTGATTCGGTATATTAACATAATTTGATTTTTATTATCATAACTTGATGAGTTTAAAGCAGTTATTCTGAATCTTATTAAAGTTATGGTTTATTCAAGTTAACATTTTGTGATTAATTTATATAATTTTTTTTACCAAATTTCTAACTAAATGCTCTAAGTCGTTTGTGATTGATTAAGGATAAAAAAAATTTTACGATTTTGAAATCTTTAGAAATTACAGCGATTTCTAAGAAATACTTGTTTTCAACAAAATATAAAATTTGGTTTTTGTCTGTTGGGCGTAAAATTTGAAATAATATCAATTCTGAATTAATAACGCCAGACGATTCTTATTCAACTATTTCTACTATGAATGGTGATTTTTGTTTACTTTCGTTGAAAACTTCTATTCATAAATAAAATATATGGAAAAAAGCGCAGAACAAAAATTTCAAAAGGTGTTTTCTCGGATGTAGCTTTTTTGTACTGGCACTGGCTCTAAAGACCTCGAATAATAGAAATACCTTGAGTCAATTTCCTTGATTAATGTTATTACTACTTCTCAATGTTTGTGTGTATCTTGTTTTGAAAGATTTTTGATTAAAAACATATGTTTAAATTAAGGATTCCAGATTTCCTGTTTTTTTTCGGGGGTGGATTTTTGTATCAACTAATAAAACTTTTGAGTTAGTTTCATCAAAACAAACTTGCTAATATTTTTAAAATTGAAAATTTAGATTGGAACACCCCTGATCAGCCTCTATAAATAAAAGTTTCCATATGCATATATTTCACGTTTTTTCTTGAAGTTTTATGAAAATTTCTTGGGTCTTTGCCGGATTTTTCAGAATATTTCCCGGTTTTGAGTTGAAA